>NC_091484.1:52717274-52868789 GCF_947461875.1 Haliaeetus albicilla | reverse complement strand
GCTTTGGGGTGGTGGGGTTTTTTAATAGGTGTGAATTTATAACTAAGTGTGTGTAGGAGGATAGACTCTGTTTTTTGGTACACCTGGCCTTCCTCCGGCTCACCTCGGACCCTCAGGGAAACAGCTCGGTGGGGTGGGTAGGAACAGGACCGTGCCCTCACCCAGGACACCACCTCCAGCAGGCTAGGGCTTTGGGCTCTTTTTCATGTGATTTTTTCGTGTGACTTCTGTCTGCTTTAGAAATCTGATGCCGTGACTCCCTCAGGGCAAGGACCGCTGTTTTGTCCGGCGCGCACCCGTGACCGGCACGCTACGGCGGGGCACCGCTGGCATCTCCCAGAGGTTTGGTGATGGGACCTCGGCGATGCCGCAGCCCCGTGACCTGCTCCCTGTCTGGGCTTGTGCACTTCTTAACCAGTGAGCCCTGCCATGAGACAGATGTGGGGGCTACAGCCATATCTAACAGCAGAGTTAACTCCTTCTTTTCTGTAAGTTTCCAGGCAGAGCAAAGTCTGGTTTGTCTTATTTACTTGCATGCAGCAAGCTGGATTTGCTCTTAAATCCGCACCCTGCAACAGATGTTATATTTATGACATTGCAAAATTATTCACCAGCGACTGTTAACACTATACATGGATTTTTGTCGTCCATTTGGATTTAAAAAGAGTAAACCATGTCTGATTCCTATTCACATAACATCCTCAGTGCTTTCCCTGTCCCGGCGCGCACCCTGGCTCCGGCACGGCTCTCAGGTACACACCTCACCAAGGCCTCGGGGCTTTTGGGAAGAGGGTGGGAGCTTTCCCCAGCCCCGAGAGCCCTCGTGGAGAGCACGCTTCTGCTGCCTCTGCTTTATAATTAGCATTGCCTGAATCTGATAAAACAGCTTGTAAACAAAAGCAGTCTGAAGCAATTTTAAAAGAGAAACAGATTAAATCAATAGTGCATCATGGGCGCTGTGGTTGTAATTGCTCTTGATGGCCGTTCAGCTTGCGTGGTTGTTGTTGTTTTTCTGTCTATAACATGGAAATTCTCGGAATAATGGTCTTTTGTTCGGCAGCATTGCAGAGGGAGTCAAGAGCTCCCGTCTAGCGGCTCTGGGCAGCCCCAGTGCGGCCCCAGTATGGCCGTGCAAGCGCTGCTCGCACCACTGGAAGTTACGGGGTCCCTACAACCCCTGCAGCTGCAGCCCAAAGCAGCAGTATGGGGCTAGATGGACATGCTCTATTTGATTTTATTAATTTGATTTTATTGTGGGTTGCCCTTTGGGAAGGTCTTCTGTGAGCCTGAATGACTGTCCTAGGTGAACAACTTCCAGCTCTGTGCAAGTGAAGGTGCGAAGACATTTCATGCCGTCCTTTTCTCCTAGTGCGCACATTTAAGCTCCTTCAGTTTAACCCCCTACATAGATATCATTTCTTAACTTGTTCTCAGCAAAACACATTCCTTGCTGCTTTATGGCTTTTGACAACAGTAAGCAACTGCTGCTGCTGAACAGTATCATTTAACTTTGGGGCTTGGAATGTAAAAATAAGAAGTGCAGGATTATGTTTCATTTTATATACAATCTTATAATGAACCATAATATCCTCTTGGAGATTTTGCCATGTGAGAAAATAAGACAAGCAACAAGTTTGCGTGAAGAATTCTCTTCCCTTATGTGTCTATATTGAATTACTGCTTTGCACCTGATTATACTCGTTTAGTCGTGATTCTCAAAGGGCTTCCAGATCCTTCTCAGAAACATAGGAGCCAACTGAAGTCATGGTCCGTGAATAATATTTAAAAACTTTAAAAACTTTGAGGATCTGACCCAATGTCAATAAAATAGATAGTTCATTTTATCTCCTATAGTTCAGAAGATTCAGCTGTAGGAAGCACCAAAAAACCCACAAATTTAAAAAATTAATTTTCTTCAGTAGTTACCAAGCTTTTTTTTGGCCAGGTGCACCCTCAGCAGTGGCAAAAATGTCAGTTACAGCAATCAACAGCAGCAGTGGCAACAGGTACTCTCTGTTTAAAGCAGCTGGCAAGCCTCTGATGGTATCTATACCTCAGTACCATGGTACTCTTACTGAGGTATGGGAACCTGAGACCTACCCGAGCTTCACCTTAATTCTGTATCTCTAGCTCAGCCTAGGCAAGCCAGCCCTATGTCCCTGTTCCCTCAGCATCCCCCCTTTGGTATGTAAAGCTTCTGCAGACAGAGCTTGCACATCTTGGTCTGTGAGCTCAACCATACACTACTGTCAGTAATAAAAGCCCCATTTGTTACTATCATGTAAACCAGGGAAAATACGGCTGTTTGAATGAATGCCTACAGGATCCCTCAGAGGGAAAAGTGACAGATCTCCGAGTGGCCCACAGAGTCCTATTCTCTCCAACTAGAGCGGAGCTGCGTTTTGTTTTATTGTACAGCCTTAATAGCGATCATTGATCAGCACAGCTAACATTATTTAATTTTATTTAGGGCTCATTTTCAGATGTGATTGCAGTTACCGTTTTGCAACTTACTCATTTTGCATCTCATAATAATAGCGGAAAGTGACACAAAGGACATGAATGGTGACACTGTGCAGCTGATGCAATAAAGTGAATTAACAACAACTAATAGCTGGCAGATAGCGGCAGATCAGTTGATTAAACAGATGGCAGAAAGCTCGGCATTTGCCATCCAGAAACTCGGTATATTGCTCTCATCTGTTCTCTAGGAAATGCTTCAGGAAAACAAGAGTACTTTTTACCACTCCGGTCTGCTCAAAAAGCAAACATGAAGAGGTGACTGGTTTCCCTCCAGAGAACTGAAGAGCTGATGCTTAGGAGAAGGACAGGAGAAAAGGCTGGATGCCCTAGCTAATATTTCTGTTGATACATGGAGAACCTGCAGGATCAGCCCCAACATTGGGAAGAGGCAGCTTCTCCCTGGTCCTTTCTCTAGCAACTGGGTGCCTCTAGAACTGCAGAAAGGAATAATACAGCTGAAAAGAATGACTCAACTATTTAACTCCTTCCTTAAATGGAAACCGTTCAAATGCTTCCTTCATTTATCTGTCCCAGTGGCGTATGAGAAAAATGGCTTGTGGGCTCTGCCTGGTGCCACAGAGATGAGAGGATGCACATGGCTCGCTGCTCCTCTCTAAGGATCTCTTTGTTCTTCCCAGTCCCCGGGGCACATGTTCCATGCGAGGCAATGACAGTTTTTGTTATCGCACAGACGTATCAGTTTCAGTGACAATCACTCCCTTTTCAAAAAAACATTATTTCTCATGATTGTATCCCTCTTGGAAAATGTGGCCTTTAAAGCCAAAGTGGGGGGAAAGAAGAATGAAGGGGAGACAACGAATGTCCTGGCGACACAGAAGTTAACTGGTGTGTTATGGGACAATCAGTCAATTGGCTCGAAGGGGTATAAATCAACATATGTGCACGCAGAAAGGAAACACTGGACCTTGCATTGCAAAAGAAAGAGGGACCGTTTGTCGTGCCTGTGCAGGTTTAGCAGATATTGCAGAGGAAACAGCACATGCAAGAGGAATAAAGGGAGGGAGGAAAGCGGGGGGGGGGAGGTGAGGGGCTTGCTAATAACAACATGTTTTTTCCTTCCTTCCTAACTCAATGGCACATGTGACCTCATGAAGCCAATAAGTTACGAGCATCTGATGTAAAAGTTCCCCCAAAAAATGCTCCTTTAGCAAAGACCACTGGGTAAACCGTGTCACAACTAATTTCTGCAAATGCCTTGATTTAAGGCAGGCACAGGACCTGAAATTCACACCAGCTCTTTGTGTGCTGGAGTCACGCAGATACCAGGCTTGGTGAGAAGAAACTGCATACTTCCTATTTTATTTCACCACTGCTCGACCTGCTTTTCCTCAGACTTAAAATAATTTGCCAGGTCAAAATAAACTCTTCAGAATCCCAATGTGAAAAATGTACCTAACAATTCAATCCTTGTAAATTGGGAATTGGAAGAGAAAGTGCAGTGGAGTCTAATTAAATTATATAATAAGCAGCTTAACTTGTGGTTTCACTTTGGTTTCTGTTATTCTTATTATCGTAAGCATTGTAGCTGGGAAAGAGCTATTGAAATATGCAAAGCAGAGATGACCAAACTGGAGATTGTTTGGGTTTCGCAAGAGCTTGTCTGTCAGAGTTTGATTTTGCAAAGTTGAATCCAGAAGGGAGGTCAGGCCAATTCCGATTTAATTCAAGATTTTCCTCAGAGTTAGCAATGAGTTCTGCATTTGACCTGTCTCTATTACAGACAAAAATCAAAGGAGATTTGGATTTGCAAATCCTCACCTGTCAGGTCCTGGTTTGCAATATGGAAACCAGTGCTGGCTCAGCTTTGGGTGAAACTGAGTATATAATCCTGGCTTTAGCTTTCTCACATTAACGAGTTAGCTGGTATCACCCAGAAGACGGCACTTCAAAGATGAGATGATGCTCCTGGCACCCATGTGGTGCTGTAGGCCTGTTTAGCTCGCCCTGCTGCTGGGAGGTCGCACTGTGACTTATCAAATTTTGCCCTTTGTTTAAGCCTTCTCTAGTGCCCAGCATATAGCTACAGGAGCCAGATAAGCAAAACTGCTGATGGTACATGAAGTGGGTGAGGACGTGCCCAGATAACCTGCCACCAGGGAGGGTGGCAACTTACAGAGGTCAGCAGCTGCTGGCTGGGGACACTGCACTGTCTTAAACCAGCACCATTTTTTGAGTAATAATTTATGGTCTGTCTGGCATAGATATGTTGGCAGAGATTTACACTATGCTTTACCTTAATTGTCGGTAAAGCTGGCTAGCATTTACCTACTGGTGGGTTCCTCCATAAAGTGAATGCTCATAAATTTGAATAATCAAAACAAAGATCTTTCCAAAAGTTTGGTATACATCTCGGCCTGCTATGGGAACAGGTTGCACTGCCCACTGAAATCTGAATCTGCATCTAGGGCTTCGGTTTGGCAACATTTCTAGTTTTGAAGACTGTCTCATGCAAGCTTCAAGTAAGAATAATTTCAGTCTGTTTAGTGGTCTATAAATCCAAGTGCCCCAAGTACAAATGAATCACTCTATTCTCTGCCCCAGGGGTTTGACTATTACAAACAATGACTGAAGTCATCAGCAAAAGACGAGGTCACAGGCTGAAAGAGGAAAATATGCTTTTTCATTTCTAGTATAAAAAAAATTGAATGCATTGTTTGAAAATGTCAGTGCATGAACTAGACTAAATGGAAGCAGACTAAGTTGGGCTCTGACATCTAATGCTTCCCCCTCCACTCCCATTTTGTTTAATTTGACAGCTACTTACCAAGATACACAAGCTCAAAAATTCAAAATAAGCTGCTAAGGAAGACTTTTACAACATTATCCACCCTTTTCCCTGGCACTGTGAAGGCTAAGGACTGAAGGTAGGGATGAGATGGGAGAGCCCGGGACTCCAACGTGAACATTGCCTCTGTCTGCTGCTGCAAACGAGGCACTTAAACCCTCTGCCAAGGCCTTCCTGTAGCAGCCATCTGCCTTGCAGTGGTGAGGTGCTGCCTAATGAACAATTACAGCTTGGGAAGCGCTGCGAGATTCACAGAGCCAGCACTGAGCATGGACAGGGTGAGTTGCCAAACAACATAAGGGTTCATCAAAGGTTGATGATCTCCAGAATGTGCTGAGGAAAAATTATTTACCATACACAGCCAAATCCTTAGTGATTCTCAGTCTCCGGCAACCACACAGGTTTTCAAGGTTGGTTAAGAGAAAACAGTTTAAATCTTATTTATTTATGTATTCATATAGATATATATTAATGTTTCTTATATATATATGTAAAGACAATCAATCTAGTCAGTGTAAACCACTTTAAAATACTTTACACATACCATCAAGTAAAAGCATGAGCATGGCACGCACTGCAGAGCAGGAGTGACTTAAAGTAACTTAAAATAATAACAGCTTTTTCCCCTAGCTGGCAAATCAAATACGACCCTTGGATCCTAAATCCCCAAGGGATACAAAAAATGTCATCTTGGAGGTAAACACACTGTTTGCAAAAACTTTCTATCATAATTCAAGGCCAAAGGAGTTTTAAAAAAAAAAATCTTCTGTTTAATATATGATGTCCCAATGCTACCTGCATTAGGTGCTTTTACTTTAGGCTTTACCCTATAAACAGGAAAATCCCAGCCTTACTTGTCAAGCTGCGACAGAAGATGTAGTGTTAGAGATCAGTCTGAACCAAATCTTAGATGAAACTTTGGTCCCAGTGAAGTGAATGTGTGTGTTTTCTCAGTGGCTTTAGCGGAGCCTGCCCTTCCAACGTCTTCCTCAGCCCTAAGCCTTGAAACGTGGGCAAGCTTCCTATCAGTGGCTTACAGGAATATTATTACCTCCTGTAAATCCAAAGGTATAAAAAGGAAGCCTAAATCAAACACGTTCCTGTCATAATGTTTCATCAGTAAAAACTGCCTCTAACATACTTTCAATTAATGACAATTCTCACTTCAGTGCCAAGAGTTTGAGCTTGTTCCCTGATACACACTCTTTGTCATATACAGCTGTAAATGTGGGTGCCAAAGCAAAACCCAGATTTACAAAGTATGTTGGACTTCATCTGATATTCTCTGTCTCATGATGTAAAAAACCCAAACAAACAGAAGCTGGTAGTCTCAAATTAGGTTGTTTCACCCATATTTAGGCACTGAGAAGTTTCCATTTGCCTCCTGTAGATGGAAGATCCTGCTGTCACATTCTTGTTGCTGAGATTTTGATATATGCTTTTAAAAAGTGTAAAGATCTGTTTCTCATTTGTTACTACAATCATACAGTTGGGCTAAAATGACTGCTGCTCTGTCTGGGAATGGTAATTCTCAGCCTTAAATTCCTGAAAGAAGAAAAAATCAGATACAGAGCCATGACACTCACCTTTAAAAGGAGAGGAGAATGTTTTTCCATCCCTCTCCATTTTTTTTGCCTTAATATTCAGGAATATTAGAAATCTTGCAGAGAGGAAGATAAAGGGAAGCTGAAGGGCATTTCTGCATGGGATAGAAATTCCAGGACTCAGTTAAAGTACCTGCAGGCACAATTACATACAAACATCCATCCTCTGTGTGTATGTAGGCAATTAGCATGTGTACTCCTGATACTGCTCTGCTTGCTAAAGCTAGCAGCAATCTTATACACAGACTGTTTCCCTGCCTAAAACTGTCAAGGCAAAAATATTTTGCAGAAATTTCTGACCTTTGATGAGAATCTGTTTTGAAACAGAAGAGAGAAAAAGAAATCTTCCTACCCTCTTAGAATACAGCACTTCAATTTCCCAGAAAGATGACTTTTTATTACAAAGTTTTCATTGCATATTATAACAAAATAGGTTTAATGATATTTAAAAAAAAAAAAAAAAACAACCTGTAACAAACACATCTATCAACCTGTACTCTGAAATTTCCATTTCTGAGAAATGCTTTGGGTTTGGTTCTGTTCTGGAATGATCATGGGTTTTACATTTTGAAATTTCATCTCAAAATGAAAAATCTGGCTTTCGTCGTCGTGTCATCCCCCCCCCCAATAAAAACCCCTCTGTGTCTCTGGCTACTTTTCCTATGCCTTTAGGATCTAGATATGCAGTTTTAAAAGGTGCCTCAGCAATTGAACTGTGGCTGAAGAATACAGCCACAATTTTGGGGGGCAACCAACTGTGTCAGCAGTAGAAAAGTTAGCCTTTGGGAACGCTAATCTTTGGGTTTACTAGGTAGATGAAAACATGAGCAAGAAAGTGTTTAGTTTGTCTCAAGCTTCTTCTATGTTCTGTGCTGAAAGGTTCTGAAAAGAAAAAAAAAAAAGGCCAAAATGTTTCCTTTCGGAGCTCCACTGAACCAACACCCTTTTATTATGAACCAACACCCTTTTATTAGGGGTGAATTTGGCCCATTCTCCCCAATTGCTGTAACTCTTAAACCTTACTGCACATACTAAACCTTAGACTGATTTAGTATTTAAATGATATACAGTAACCATCCTGTTAAATGTAAATTAAATGCACACTTACTCTTTAAGACAATTTAAAGTGTCACCTTTATAGCTAAAAGACTGTGACATTTCATGAACTCACAGCCACATCTTCCCACTGATAATACCAAGCTGAACTGACTGGGCTAAATTCAGCTGTGGGGTAACCAAATGCAACGTTCCTGCTGTCAAAGGAGTTATACCCATTTACACCAAGCCTGATTTCAGGCTTTCATTATCTACACTTAAACCTAGCATAATTTATTTGAAAAAACGGCTGAGAATAGTAACATTTCAGCTGTTATTCACACTATAGGCACAATGTTCCCTAGTAACATACGTTGGCTTAGCTCCTTTGACTACAATGGAACTACCTTGATTTATGTTGGGTGAAGACGCAGCCCTAGCTGAAAAGCAGAGACAAAGAAACTTCACCTAAACTGAATTGTTCTTGGAGAACGAAGTGAAATCATAGAGACTGCTGAAACAATTAATAGCAATTAATATGCTCCAATGTAAGCTAACATCACAAAGCACATGGCTTCCTCTCTGCCATAGCTTCCTTGCTCACAGGACCTCCTTAGAGGAATTAGCACTCTCCTTATGTTTTCCTCCAGTAATGCCTCCATTTCAAAATGGATGGCATATTTGGCCTTCTTAATTAGTACATAGAATTTATCTGAAATATTTTTTAGACGTCTTCTGTACTAGCATTTAAAATTAGAAGTTAGCATGCATTATGAAGTTTTATTGCATTATTTCCCCTCACCTTAGACTCCCTAGACTGAGAAAAAAAGTGCTTTTCAATGTCAAGTGTTTTAAATAAAATGCATTCATTGTTGTCAACATGTAGAGCTGGTAAATTGACAAATTCATCATCCCATTATAATCCCTGCACCTGTTCCAGTTTGCGGTCTGCGGTGTGTTTTAGCTCATGTATGGTGAGTGCATCTGCTTAACAAGGACAGTTAACTGGCAGAATTTGTTTATAAACCCAGTGAAGAGCTAAATGAGGTAAACTGCATTATCTTACACGTTAATTGTATTTCATTGCAGACAAACATTTATTAAAGATGCAGGCAGCACACCATACATTCTAATTGTGTTTGCATCCATTTCTGGTTTTACCCTGATTTCCAAAATTTCTTTCACCATCATATTTCAGGGCTTCAAGACGCAGCCTGAGATATCCCTAAAAGAGATCTTCATAGCAGTGTCCGATATGTGTGCACACATGCAGACACTCAAATCATTCGCAGAAGCAATTTATTAGAAGGATGCTGCCATGTTCTGTCTGGCAAATGTCCGTGAAGAGATACAAATTTCTGGGAATTTGACCATTGCCTTGAAATGAAATTATGAAAGTCTTTGGGGCGCAGTTTCCTTGGTGGCAGGGACAGAGCTCCCCAAGGTCCCTGCCTCCCCAACTCACTCCCATCACCTTCCTCCCAGACTCCAACATCATGGCAGGAGCAGGAATCACACCATACCTGTCAAAGAAAGACCTGCGAGTCCCATCTCACGAACAAAATTTGGCACTCTGCTCCTGCCCAAAACCTATTTTCTCTCAAACTTGTTACGATTTGAGTAGGCAAGGTGGCACAGGGGCTCAGGAGTGGGGGAGCAGCATTGCTTGGCAATCTGGGAGCTGAGGCCGAGCTACCCACAGCACGTCCGAATCAGTGGAAAGGCTCGGTATGAACTGCATAAAACCCAGGCAATCTGAGGTCCAGCGATGAGCTAAGTCCAGATCCCTGATACCTTGTCCAGCTACATAGCCACAAGAACCTCCTCCTTCCCTTGCCCTCTCTCTCTGAAGGGTACGTTATTAACCGATCCTGAGCTCATTTGTATGGGAGAGGAAGGATGGCTGGTTCCTCAGCATGGGAGAAATCCCTCCTCCCATGCCCTCCACTCCTCACTGCCCGAAACCTTCCTAGAGTCAAACTGACCTGTAGCTGAGGAAAGACTGGCTGGCCCAGCAGCAGGACCGAAATATTAACGGTCTGAAAACAACCGCTCCATTTGGAGGTTGTACAAGTAGAGTAGGATGGACTTGCTGCAGAGGAGCTATATGAAAACAAAGGGGCGGCTGGGGGTAGTTGGACTGTTCTGCAGATATAGAGTTGTTGCAAAAGTTGTTGCAAACATCATTCACTCATTTCCTACCGCGTGCTGAGGTCTGTGGGACTGAAAGTCAGAGACAGAAAAAAGGTTTACATTTTAAACTAAGCAAATGTGATATGGAGATGCAAGAAACATGGACCTCCTGGTGCTACAGCTCTGGGACAGTTTCCCGGGGAGCCACCACACTGCCATTCCTGCCGGGAGGGTGCTGGAGCCCACCAGCATGCCCCGCATTCCTGGGTGCTGCCCCATTGTAAGGCAATTAAAAACCATGGCAATTTCAGAACTTGGGCGCCCCCCCCCCCCCGCCCTGCTGGAGAAGATACATCTGGTCTTGGTTTGTTGACTTTCCTTGGGAATGCTTCAGCATTGAAAGGAGATGGGGGAATTTTTGAAGGATGGAGTTCACCGTGCTAGCTGGTGTGTTTTGTAGGCATGTAAAAGTCTCTTTAGGCAGCAAAGCAGCCACTGTCTCCTTACTCAGGGTGCAGCCAGGACTCACCTGCTGGTGACCAAACAGCCAGATCATTTCTGAAGGTGAGGCCAAGTCCTGGCACTAGAGGTCAAGTATAAGAATAAAGGTCAGACCTCTGCAAAAGTTTAAATATGGGTTTGAATTTACAGCTGGGCTAGGGAAATTAAAGAAAAACAACATTATTGGAGCAAGAAGGGCGCTGAGAATGACACAGAGATTCTGGCCAGACAGAGGGGGAATGAAAAATAAATCTGCCAGGCTGAGAAACTGCATAGCATGTGGCTCTCATCCACTTTGGTTTTTGCTTCATATGCAAAGAGGCTGCAGAATTAGATTCCCTAATCCAAATACTTTAGGACTGATTCTCTAATTTCCCTTGGAAATTCATTAGTTTTTTTTAAATGAGTGGTAATGCTGCTTGCATTTTTTGGTTATGGGAAGATTAAATGAAGGAAATCTTTGCCTAGAATAATCATCGTTACTTAACCTAAATTTATTCCATTCCTCTGAAACTTTGAAAAAGAGCAGCTCTTTGGTCCCTGAAGTTGCACTGAAGTAAAACTCAACAGCTTGCAAAAATATTGCCATATGAGTAGAAATATTCAGCACTGAAGAACTGATGTGGTGGAGGAATAAAAGGTTGTTTGTTAGCACTGGCTGGCACCGGGTTTTAAGCAATACCACAAGCCTGCCAACAAGAAGCTGATAACAAGACTTTCTGAATATCTTCCAAAGCTTCACAGAAATACTTGCTTGCTTAATATTTTACACTTAAGCTCTTAAAAGCTTACCGAGAAAAGTGGCTTTAAATACGTGCAAGCACCCCCCACACATATGTATTCATGCATAGCATGAGGAAAACTGACATTAAACACAAGAAAATATTTCTATTTAACATGTGCAGATTGAGCGTAAACAATAGGACAAATGTTTCTGTTTTGCACTCTAATTTCTCCCCTGTAGCACACAAACAGCTTAACACCTCCATTGGATTTAGGCTCCTGGTCACCCTACACTTACGTTGGTAGTTATTTCTCGGTGTCTTAAACCAAGGGAGAACTCAGAGCACGATGCCTGCTCTTTTCCTTCCCTTCCGTCCTTCCTTCCTTCCTGGTAGTACAGTTTTAATTCAGAGCTAAGAGAATTTTTGTTTCTGTGTGTAAGGCTTCTCCAACTTGCCAGCATAAAATTTAAGGCAAGCAACTCTCTACACAGTGCTCCTGATGCCTTTCAGTCTTGAACTATAGCATCTCTTCTTGCTCTAGTCTGAGCTCTCCAGGGCAGGCAGTATGCCCCCCCAGATTGTGTCTATGGAAGTTAAAAGAAAATGTATGCAGATGGGACCAGAACAAGATCTATAGTCCTACAACATGAACTTGAATCTGGATCTCTAGAAGTAAAAAGCTACTGTACTCGGCAATCCCCAAAATTGTATGATCATGGGCAAAATCTTACTTCTTAAAATGTTTTATCAAAATGTGGAGTGAAATCCTGGCCCTGATGTGTCAGTAATAAAGCTCCCATTGTTTCAATCAGCTGCTTTAGTCCATACAGGAATAGATCTACCTTTTCCCTGTATGGCATTTCCAGACTGCATACGGTTCAGTGCATGCACAGTAAATCTGACTCAGCGTGGCTGCCAGTTTGATAGCACTCCCAGATGTCTGGAAATCCCAGATAAACACAGGCAATTCTAAAAATCTGCCAAGACAAAATTTCTGGATAGAAAAGGAGGACATGTATGGAAAGCCCTGATGCATAATAATGTACCTTTATATAGCTTGGCATTCTCTTACAGAAGGCAGAGAGCCTTCCACCTTGTACCTGCTTCTGATTTGTACATGATTTAAACAGCTTACACTTTTTTTAATTCATGGTGGAAATGTGATGTACTGCAAAACGTCTGTATATGCCCTGTCAAATAAACGAAACCCCCTGATTCCAGCCAGTCCTCAAGACCATGGAAGTATGGAGTGAAGCCGCACCAACCATGCCCAGTTTAAGGGACATGCCACCTATGCCTCTTGTTGTTGTTCCCCAAAAGCAATGCAGTAAGAGGCATTACAGGGATCCAAAGTCCAGAAAAGAACAGGTAAAGGAAGGAGCTGCACAGAGAATAGCTTCTATTGAGACCCAGAGCACAGTGGCATGGGGTTGCTCTACTGCTGCTGGTTGAGTCAGCTGTTTCAGCTGTAGCACGGGCTGTCCCAGAAGAACAGATGAAGCTCCTCTTCCTTTCTACTAAAGGGAATAACCTTGAAATGATGAGGATTTTTCACTGCTCAAGGAACAGTTTCAAGTGATAGTGCTCGTGGGAGTGAAAAACAGAAGAATACGGGTTTGTTTGAGGCAGTGATGCCATATCAGACTCCTGAAAGCAGGGAGAGCTGTTTCTTGAAGGCACCCAAATTAATTTTTTCCTCACCTTGCAAGGTCAGTCCTGCCAGCCGCTCAGCTCTGTGACTGGAGCGATCAAACTACCTGATCTCAGTCAGACTACTCGCGAGTTTGAAGTGGCTCAGGGCAGAGAACCCAGCACCTCTGAGAGCTGAGCTGTAGGAGGGAATTTTTTTCTGTGAACTATGTGCAGAAGCACTAGTGGAAATGCTAAATGCATTTAGATGTCTGAATTTCTTGGTCAGTGAAAGCTGCTGCTCTGGAAGTGAGGTGAGAAATGTTAATGTGCCTGTTCTAGAGCTGTTCCCTAATCATGTTCAGAGACAGGCATAAAAACATTTTGAAAGAAGCAGCTGGAGTATTGCAAGGGCTTCGGGCTGATAAAGGTGCTGGAGAAGCAAAGATTTCCCACCTACCCTCTGCAGAAATAAGCGAGGAATGAATTTTATGGGAGAAAGGGAAGGCTGGACCCAAGCACATCTATGTCCTTCAAAATCACTGTTCAAACTGGGAGTCGTTGCTGGGCCAGGAGCAGTGTCTGGGTGCTGCCACTCTTCAAGCCCGAGCAGGGTTTTGGCTCTGGCAGTCAGCACTGGCTCCGAGGTCTGCGGCGGAGAGAGCAAATCCCACACGTGCACTCCCTGAATCCTGGGTCTGATTTCCACCTCTCTCGGGGACTCGTGGGCAGCACAGTCACAAAACTCCTCTGGAAAGAGAGGGGAGAAAGGGACTGTAAGCAGAAGGAACAGATGAAGTTTGCTTTCTACATCTGTTTTTTATTGAGAGAGCTATTACTGTGAGTAAAGTCAGCTGAGACATCCCAAGTCATTGCAGCTTGAATATTTAAGCCAGGCTATAAATATCTGATTTTTTTTTTTAACAGTGATTATTGTTTATGCTTTCTTCCTATTTACTCCCCTTTGATTTAGTAGCATGGGGAGGTTTGTATCACTTTAGCATGTCAATTGGAAGCAGCCATCAACTACGTTACAGATAACCTTTCACGGATTACACGGTTTGGGATTGTGCTGTCTGTCTCCCCTCTGCGTTGTGACCCCAGGTGGCTCAGAAGTACTTCAGGTCAAACTTATTATATACTATTCACTATCCCAATAAACAAGTAGCGTGTTGTCACATTTGGAGTGCTGCGTATTTTTCTAGTAATTACTCCTTATTATATATTTACTATTCAGAAAATGCAGGTGTGGGCTGTTGAACTGGGGCCAATGAGAATTCGCCGAACTGGCAGCAATTCCTCAGTGAGTCATGTTTCACTGTCTGTTGGTTTTATAACTGTTTTCACTACTAATTTAGCTCTGCGATGCAATATGCAATTAGTTCTATTATGGAAGCAGCTGTATTCATTTTTACAATGGCACTTTCCCCTTTGGCTTGTACCAGAGCCTGTTGTGGTTCTGCTGATTTGATGACTGAAGTTGTAAAGTGGTATCTGGATGAGCCACAGTGAGCCATGAGCCTCATACAAATATGATTCTTGCTTATACACCACTGCTCTAATGCTATTTCTTACAGCCCAATTAGAAATGCGGTCACATAGAAGAGCTGTTTCTTGCTACAGTAAGTAGTATTGTCATGCAGCGATTTGTTGCCACGCTGGTATCACCTCTGGAGTCTTGCAGCTTATTATAAATAACATTTGGTAGCCAGAACGTGGGGGAAAAAAAAAAAAAAAAAAAGCTTCTGCTTGGAAATTAGCTTCTGCTTGGAAATTAGCTTTTCCAGGCTTCAAAAATTAGTTTCCAAGCTGTAGACCCTGGATGGTGGACCTGGGAATGAAGAAGGGCCACGTGGGGATGGTGGCCAGGTGTGGACCTGGGAGGTTTCCGCGCGCCCATGAAGACCTGGTCGTGGTAGCAACAGACTGCGTCTTCACGGGCTTGCCGAAACCTCCTGGGGTCCGTACCCATCCCTAAAAAAACCCTTGTGCCACTGGCATGTTTCCTCCCTATACCCAGTGCTTGGATAGCAAGCATGAACAGCCTCTCTCCAAAATTACACAAGAAAACAGCCGAGAAGTAAATACAAATATCAATTACGCTAATTAGCTGCCTTTACTGTCAACAAGGATGTTACGGAAATCAAATACATGTTTAATGTGTATTAGAGCTACTCTGTTAAAAAGAGTGGGGTCTTGAAAAATCACTGAGAACATTCACTACATTTTTTCTGCTGTGTTATTACCCGTTTTCACACCCATACATATGTTCTGGTTTTGTTGCGTGTCATACAAAATGGTAATCTGGTGGTGAAAAAATGAGAAATCATGACATTTCACATGTGTTTTCAGTAAAACAACAATTTTCTTCCTAAAGGGCCCCAGTTTTCTTCCTCAGAAATAGGGCTATTTACAATGAAAACGTTCCTGTTGTGGTGGAATAATGACACGAAGAAAGGCACCAGGCTGAATGTTGCAAAGCAAAGTTAAAACGCCTGCATTTCCAGTGCTTTGAGCACCAGGTGAGGTGAATTGCAGCCTCTGAAACACCACCCGGCTAACTCACGCTCGCCAGTGGCAGAGCTGGTCCCAGCAGAGCCCTTTCGCTCCTGGGATTGTTTCTGACCACTGTTGCCTACAGTTATCATTCTGGTCAGACTATTACAGTTGAAACTATTTTCCAGGAACTTTTTGCTATGAGAAACAAAGAAACTCTCTGCCCTGCAGAGAATAGCCATTTGGGAGAGCTGGACTGATGGAGAGTTGGTAGTTTGCCCAGAGCTTATCATTTTCTATCCAGAGGCTGGCTTTATGCTAGAGTAAACAGCTGGAGTTACGCACCATATTTCATCGCAAGCATGTAAAACAATAATGAACTTTATGGTTCTATAAAGATTTGCAAAATTATTCCCAGGTCTAAGGTTTAATTGTTTAATGTCACCAAATGACTTTGCAATAACCAAGCACTGTGGAGTGGCAGAAGTTAATCACTCGACTGAAGTGAATTAAGATTTCTAAAGCTACATTTATCACTGTAATTTCAGGCTAATTTCATTTTCCATTCATAAAATATGATTTCAGTTTCTGTATCTCTGTGAGCTGCAGAGAAGGAACGTGCCTGTTTTATAAAACATGTTTTTGTCAAGCAATGTCAAAGGTGATGTACATACTGATAACAGGAAAATGCTAAGCTTATCTTGGCGCTGCATTGCACATGCCTCTGCACTCGAGTCCACGTGCTCTTTGAGACCTCTCTCTATTTTAAAACTCAGTGAGCCAAATCTGCAGCATTTGCTTAGCCTTATCTATTCTTCCTAGCCTCCCTTCAGGAAGTGAACACACCAGCAGCCTTGCTTGAAACAAGCGTTAGCCAGGATAGAGTAGCTTAAAGCCAAGCCTGTTAGCCAAAAGGCCCGTTTCCAAGGGCTACTTAACTCCTAAAATAAGTGAGGGATGCCTCAGTGCCTCCCTGCTTGACTTTTTGCTTCAGGTATGAGGAACAGAATCCAGCTGGTTTAATTTGAGCCATCTGGAAGTAACCAGAAGTCACGTATAGTTGAAGTTGTCTAAGTGACGGCAATACTCAGTGGAAAGAAATGGGTGTCTGTCTGGGGTGTTTTATCTCTTTTATCTCCACTGGCTATAGCGGGAGCCCAGACAGGTATTAACCAAAACACCTATCCCTGGCAGGCTGAGGTTAAACCCATGAACCTCCCCTTTCCTTCTCAGCTTGGACCCCTTGGCACTCCACTCCTGCTCAAGACAGAATTCAGTTTCTGCTCCACCTAAGTCCCGTGAGGGCCTAATTCAGCTGATGCTCTCAGAGACTGGCCACAACACACTCGTGGGACAAGCCCCATGCCAAGGGCCCTCCCGAGGAGGCAGGACTGGCTCTCCATCCCATTCGGAGATATCATGGGCTCAACAGTTGTTCATCAAGTGAGGGAGCCCAGCTGGGGCCTGATCTGTCTGAAGGACTCAAGGAGTGTCTCCCTGAGCCCAGGGTGAAGCTGGTGGCTGGAGGAGAGGGAGGCAGGAGCACCTGCATCTCTCTCAAATACGCCTCGAGGCCACCATCAATATAGCCTGGCTGCTGGGTGGCCATTGGGAGGCAGTGCCTGGGCAGCTCCCAACTTGTTTCAGTACTTCACAGTAAAACGTCACTGGGAAATACGGATAATCCATCTCTCAGCTTCCTAATTACAAACTGTGGGAACTACAATGGAGCCCAGCTTACCGTGTCCAGAGACTCAGAGGGGCACCTCAGCTGTTGCCCCAAGGACTCTCTCTGCAGAGTTTCCCTACTATCCTGAGTCAGGCAATTAGTCCTGGAGAGGGACAGGGTGTCACACACAGCCTTCTCCCGAGCGGTCTCTTGCCTGCCTACAAGCTCCCAACTCATTGGGCTGGATGTCCAGATCACCGCTGGGAGATACCCCACTGTCTTTGTGCCAAGGATGCTCATGGTGGAGGCAAAAGGGGCTGGTATGCAGGAGCCGAGAACCTCTTCATCCAACATACAGAGGATTAAATCCTCTGACGGATCTGTCCCATGCGCCCTTACAACTTTGAAAATTGTGGCTTTTGACATTTTTTTCTTCAAATGAATGCATTAAGAATTTCTCCAGGAAAGAACTGCACCACCCGCACTTCAGTTCAAATCCTGGACCAAAATCTGCAAAGCACTGAGCCCTCTCCTCACCTTTTGAAGTGGCTGGGCACTCAGTATCTCAACTCTTTTTCTTCTGGTGGCATCAATGGACAAAGAAAGAGACAAAGCTGACTGTGAAGGCCAACATCTCTGTAAAGTTTCCCAAATACACAAAAGGTCACCTAAAATATATCCAAATCAAAGTTGCTTTTTTAAAATTATTATTATTTTTTATTTTTACTCAAAGTAGGTTTTTTTGTTTTGTTTTGTTTTTATTTTTTACTGAAATAAGGACATCACCCACCACCAATTTCCTTCTCTCCCCCTTGTGTAATCCCCTTTACTGTGAGTGTAATCCCCTTTACTGTGAAGGAGGTAAAAGGTACTTTTTACTGGTTTTCATTAGTCATGAATATGAGTGTGGTTAGCCATATTATGGTATGTATATAGACAATGGTTTGCACTCCCCCTCTACGCGGAGCGTGTACTCAGATGGTGTACACACATGTAACATGCTGTCCTGGCCCCAAATTGCTTCCAGGTTAGGTTGTTGCTTCAAGCCCCTTTCCCCTGCTTTTTCTCCCTCACATTTTATTGGCCTGGTAGAAATTAACCACAAATCCAGCCTGGTTTTAGTGTCTTTTGCACTCGTTTGTTCCAATTTTTGTACCCCCTGAACTCTTCCTCTCACACACATACAATTTATTCCCACACATGGCAGGCATGCTTGCTCATGAATTATTTATATAGCTTTGGTAACTTCTACTTTTCAAATAATGAGAGAAGAAGATGTTTCCAGTGTAGGAGTCGTAATAAGGCAGAAATCCAGGCAGGCTGGTGGGCAAGAAGGTGGTAAAATGCCCCGCGTTAAAAATAATGCATTGCTTTTGAATGGCTGAGGAAACATCACAAGGGCCTTTCAAAGCAATCATCTACCCTCAGAAATACTGCTGAGTGGCTCAAATTAGAAGCTGATATCCAGCAATGACTAAAGAGGCTTTCATTTCCCCACTTTTTCCCCAAGGTTGGGTGGGATAAACTCACCTATTGTCTAATATACCAACAGCAGCATTGCCACCTACTTGCATGGAGGGACAAGCTATCCTGTCCTCTTGCAAGTCAAAATGACACAGCTTTGCTGAGAAGAACAAAATTAATAACATATACCAGGGGAAAACACACTATCAGACATAGTTTCTGTGGTGCTTCGGTCTTTTATTATACTGAGAAATAGAGGTAGGCTCTGCTTTCACTTCCTAAACACAGCCAAGCATGCAAAGCAGGGAATGCAATACCTAATAAAGATGCCTCATTTAGACAGAAACTTGGTAAGAGTTTGAAACAATAATTCAATTTCATATGTGTTTTGAAAAAAGGAAAGACACTGATGGTAACACTGAGGATGAAAAGATATGCTAGCCCAGGGAAGGAGCGAAGAATTAAATGAAATAATGACTGGTTTTACATAGACTTCAGCCCAAGTTTGGATAGGAAGGGTCAAAAGCAAAACCGCATGAAGGCATTTTAACGTTAGCAGCTCGGAGCCAGCTACTGCATCTGCCACGCGCTAAGACGCTGCGGCTTTGAGCAGGGTGATCTGCCTGCGCGTTATTGCCCTGCTGCGGAGGGAGCCGGCTACCACTGCCGGCACGTCGGGACCGAGCTGAAGGGTCCTGTGACGGATGCCTCCTGTCACTGGGTCTGCGAGGGCTGACGATATAGGTATTGATGTACGTTCTGGCGGGTTGTCGTAGCAACTAGGAAATAGGCAGGTGGAAATCAACGGCACCCACCTGCCTCCACGGGGGCTGCGGGAGAGGGTGCCTGGGGGGGTGGCAGGGGAAGCAGGGCACAAGGTCTGGCAGGCAAGGACTGGAAGGTGACCCCACCTCTGGAGGCCGGTGTGTCCTCTGTGCGTGAATGGCTCTGAATCCCGTTGCTCACAGTCGATTGGTAAATGCGATGATTGCATCAAGCTAAATAATTGTTCTAAAAGTATAATCCAATGAGGATTTGCAATCACTATGCTTTATTCTCTAGGCTACGCAAAAAAACTTCCATTAAAAATGAAGATTCCTCATCGAAGATTTTACTTTTTCCCTTTGAATGCTTTGACGTTTTCTTTTTCCTGTTCTGCAGCAGAGTTACTTGAGACTTAGTCTGGTATCCCAGCAAAGTCGATGAGAACTACCGAGCTCATTTTATCCTGGAGCCAAGTGACTTAACACTCTGCTGCATTTCCCAGTCAGGTCTTACTGCCCAAAGACTGCTAGTTTTTTAAGTGGTCCATATTGATTTGACACACAGCCTGTCCCAACCTGCTCCTTTCTCTTTGCAGGTTTTCCAGAATCCAATACTATGATGAACAGCTTTCTGTGCTGATTAAAAAAAGCGTATTTTTCCATGGAAAGCAGTCCCTCCCATATTTTAAGATCCCTCTGCCAAAAAATGCCATCCAAGTATCTTATCATCATGTTTCTTCCTATTGTTGATTTTGGAAACTGTTGGATCCTTCAGCTTAAGTTCTGCACCCTCAAAGAAATCACCTAGAGGCAGAAAAGTGTCAGCTCAAATAGTTTAAGCCTGGAAAATGATGAGAGTGAAAATAGCCCTATAATGGTTGAGGAACCCATCGGTTTACCAGCTGCCCATCCAAACTAGACCTTCCACTCATCTAAGGTAAAAATTGACAAGAATTCGGAAAAGAAACATTTTGTGCTGCTGAAGCTAATAAAGAGACTGGAGGCCTAACTCTAAAGAAAGGGGAAGTCAGGTTTAGAGGATTACAGGAGAAGGAAATTGGTGCTGGAACAAACCCTTCAGTCATGGAGTTGCATCAGTTTTGAGGTGTTCAAAACAAGGCTAATACAAAAGGTGAGTATAACCATTCCTTACTGGGGTTTGGACTAGATGACCTGAAAGGTCTTTGCCAAAGCCATTATCAATGGTACTGTGATACCTTTATAAGGCAGCTTTTGTACTCCAGTAACTCAAAAATGGATGTTCTTTTTAGAATGACATTTCACAGCCTGCAAATCCTAAAATGGACTAATGGCTTTGACTTTTTGGGGTAGAAAGATTGGTCTGAAAAGTGAAGGGCTAGCTTGTGCTTGAAACTTTTGAACCTTTATTTGTTGGGTGAGAAATCACTCACACACTTCCCCTCATCAATAATGATGGTTCAGAAGATGTCATTAAAGTCGAGAAGGTCAACAATTTGTGAACCACGATTTAAGTAAATGGGCTTTGAGAGAAAGCCTTTGAGCCAGCCCACGCCATGGCGGGCTGATATTAGGCAGGCAGATACATTTCTTTGGAGACTCTAGGGATACCAAGATCTTCTCTCACAGACAGATTTGAACTTAGAGATACATCTTTTTATGGATTACACTATTTCTGTGTGCATTTTTTAATGGAGGCAAAGATACACAGATACAATTTGATGGCTTGAAAGGGGATGCTTCTCTCTGCACAGAAGAGGATGAAAAGGAATCAGATGGTGAAAGGGAATGTGATTGTAACTTCTTATGCTGCTTCTATCTCTACTGCTACAGGGGCTGATTTTGGCTTTGGCTGCATTTAAGATCAGCCTCAGGGCTGCTCTAATATACACCACTTGAGATGGGTCCTGAGTCTTTTTTACTCAGCAATTCCCAGGGCACTTCCTCAGCAATTCTTGAGAACTTCACAGGAAACAGAGAATTGCTCGGTGTCTCAACCATCATCAGGTTGATGATATTTTTCTCCCACCCTTACAGGCCATCAAATAAAGACAAGTTTGTAATGCTACCAGTTTGCATAAAGGTTGTAAAAAATAAGAAACATTAAAAGAACAAGCAGGTGTGGGTCTAGTGAGGGAGCTCAAAGGCTGGTCAGCTCCACGCTCCTCTAGCACTGCATGGTGCAGCGTGCACGTACCACTTCAGCAGAAGCTAAACAGAGCCCCATCCAGCTCATGGTGGCATCTGGCCCAGGAACAAATAGCAGCTGTACAAAATTTGTGTGTATTTTTTGTACAGTTCCTTTGACCTGAATATTTGTCTCAGAGAATTTCAGACAGAATCAAAAACTGTTTTCGCTGTCAAGGTAGGCATACCGCACGTAGCCGTGTACCTAATCCTGCATTCCTCCTGCATTCCAGGCACCCACAAAGTCAATGAGAATTTGAGATGCAGAGTGAGTACAGGGCCAGGCACATCATTTAAATATTTTAAGGAATGTTCTTGGGTTTTTACAGTTGATGTCATGTTTTCTAGCCCATCAATATGGATTAACAATGGTCCAGAGCAGCAGGAACTCATTTCCTATTCATATATGCTAATTGCAGGGTGCTGGGTAGCAGGGATTTCTTCCTAAACTTAAAGTTTCTTTTTTTTTTTTTCAGCAAATGGAAAATAGAAAGAATGTGGCTACGAAATATAGAAGTGAAGAGGATTTAACACAAACACTGAAATATTCAGTACTTCTAAATATGTACTCCATACTTAAAAGAAGAAAGACCTGCAATTCCTTCTTATACATTTCACACAGATGAAATCCATCCTTCCTTAATCTGAACCCCAGATGACTTTGAGGTAAGTCTGTGTGTTGGGTTGACCCTGGCTGGACGCCAGGTGCCGACCAAAGCCACTCTATCACTCCCCTCCTCAGCTGGACAGGGGAGAGAAAATATAACAAAAGGCTTATGGGTCAAGATAAGGACAAGGAGAGATCACTCACCAATTAGCATCATGGGCAAAATGGACTTGACTTGGGGAAATTAGTTTAATTTATTACCGATCAAATCAGAGTAGGATAATGAGACGTAAATCCAAATCTTAAAAGCACCTTCCCTCCACCCCTCCCCTCTTTCTGGGCACAGCTTCACTCCCGAATTCTCTACCTACCCCCCCCAGCGGCACAGGGGGACGGGGAATGGGGGTTGGGGTCAGTTCATCACACGTCGTCTCTGCCGCTCCTTCCTCCTCAGGGGCAGGACTCCTCACACTCTTCCTCTGCTCCAGTGTGGGGTCCCTCCCACGGCAGACAGTCCTTCATGAACTTCTCCAGTGTGGGTCCTTCCCACGGGCTGCAGGGGAATCTCTGCTCTGGCACCTGGAGCATCTCCTCCTCCTCCTTCTTCACTGACCTGGGGGTCTGCAGGGCTGTTTCTCTCACATGTTCTCACTCCCTTCTCTGGCTGCAGTTTCTGTGCCTGCCACAACTTTTTCCCCCTTAAATCTGTTATCCCAGAGGTGCTACCACCGTTGCTGATGGGCTCAGCCTTGGCCACCGGCGGGTTCATCTTGCAGCCAGCTGGCATTGGCTCTGTCAGACATAGGGGAAGCTTCCAGCAGCTTCTCACTGAAGCCACCCCTGTAGCCTCCCTGCTACCAAAACCTTGCCATGCAAACCCAATACAGTCTGTTAATCCTATAATTTATTTTTTGTTATTGTTTCAATATGTTATTTCATTGTTTTAAATCTCTGTGGAGGTAATTCATTAACAGTTTCCTAGATACACATCACCACCGTATCTGGCATCTTAGGATAATTCATGAAGTAGTATATAAAACACTTGCTGTATGACACAGAAGTATATAAAGAGTGTGTCTTGTCTTGGTAATACCAATTCTAGATTTAATGTTTCATATTAAACCACATTTATTTTGCAGAAGACCTGGTCAAAAGGTGTCCTGTCTTTGCAGTGAAAGATGATAAAGCATGAGATGCTGGTCCTTTATTTCTGCCAGTCTTGGCTTGCTTCTCATGTGCTAGGCAAGGTTGATTTCTACTGGTTATGGTGCAAATTTTTTTGCTGATATTATCTGTTGCTGAGAAAATAGGTGGGAGAGGAGCTGTTTCTGTTAGCATAGGCCTTCAGCAATGATGTTTTAAAAGGTTTGAAAAAAGGGCGGTAAAACACTGGAACCAGCTTCCTATAGAGGTGGTTGATGCCCCAAGTCTGTCAGTGTTTAACAGGCATTTGGACAATGCCCTTAATAACATGCTTTAACTTTTAGTCCTCCCTGAAGTGGTCAGGTAGTCGGACTAGATGATCATTGTAGGTCCCTTCCAACTGAAATGGTCTATTCTATTCTATTCTGTTCTATTCTGTTCTATGTTTTATAATGCCTTTTTATTTCCTAGTTTATATATCTCCATTCAACCCATCTGCAGACTTAACAACTGGAACTCCAGAGTTCTGCAGACAGATCAGCATATAACTATGGAATTTACATTTTCAGATAATGCACACAATAAACCTGTTTTTCCTCTTCTAGTTACCAATGCCAGCTTGGAACATCTGTCATCATTTAATAGGTCATCACATCATCATATGGATATAGAATCTGTTTTTCACAAGCTCTTTGATTAGATTACTAGTATTAGATTATGGGGGGCTTTGCTGATGCTAAAAGCCTATTTACTTATAATTATGAAAATAGTGCCAGCTACTCTCTCGACTCTTTCTCTGCACACTCTGAATTCGGGACACATTCTAGTTATCAGTTGTTTCATATGACGCCTATGACCTTGGTGTCATTCACAGAAGACACTGGAAATTTGGCAGTGGCTATGGCCTGTGTGCATCCCATATGTGAAATAGAACTTATGGGGAGGGCAAGTGCGTTCAGCTTCAAAATTCTCAATATATTTAATGCCAGGCAGGGGCCTTTGTTTTGAAAACCTGGTGAGACCAGAGGGTCTGGGAAGAAACCTAGCCTCCTGCTTCCCCATAGCTCCGGCACGCTGCGGCTCACCGGAGCAGCGGCTGGGAGACCCCGGCCCCTCTGCCACATCCTGCTCCCGCACTGGAGGTGTCGGGGGCAGCAAGATGGGCATTGACCAGGCTCCTTCTGCACACTTGGGAAATCTGCCACGCTGGAAAAATCCCCAGCAGGAGACTGCCATGTATATTCTGCTCGTGCAGTGTACAATGTGATATTGGCACAGGAATCAAAGCAGGGTAGAAGGTCTGTCACAATATATGATTTCTAAACTAGAGGAGTTAGGGGACAAACACCTTTTTAATATATGTTTTGGCTTATAGATGGAGACAAAGAGAAGGGGAGAAGACAGTGTTTAAAAAGAAGGAAATGTGTTTATCTCCTGCATAAGAAACATGTCTTAGTATAGCAACATGGAGAACAATATTACTTTTGTGCTCTGCTAAATAGTCAGAACAACAATTGCAAGCACAATTGGACTTTGAAGCACAAATGAGATAAGAATGCCAAATCTACCACAGCAGCTCAATAGCACCAGTGCCTGGTAATGGCTGTCTCAGTCTGTTTGCAAATGAGCGTTTGCCTCTCTCTATATGGATGTACAACATTTATATCTAATCCTGTCAATTTGTACTGCAGATACTGCATTTCCCTAGATTTAAAGTAACTTCCCTTATAACTTCTGAGAGATTATTAGGTGTGATTTTCAAAAACCATCAAACTCTTATAGTAAAACTCCTTTTGACTTGACTGAGAGCAATACTATATGGGGATCAGGCACATCTGAAAATCATAACCAGAAATAACAGCACCTTTCTGAAGATGCAAAGTGTATTTTTTATTGACATAATAGTGCTTCTTATTCTAAGTTCTTCACAAACAGTTGGTAGATAAGTTTCATATCATGCCTAAGATGAACATATTTACCACATTCAAGCTGCAGAACGGTAATCCAGAGAAAATCAAATGTGTTTTTCCTTCTCCAACTCCTCGTTTTCCTTTGCCTTTACTCCACCTGATCATCTCCAGTCTTATGTCCAATGACCACTCCTGCATCAAATATTTGTAGCCTCCTCTCCCTCCTTAGCAATCATTTAACTTGTTTTGATACCACCAGACTCATCTGCTGAAAGCCTTGTCCACAGCCCTCTGGTTCTCCATCTTCTCAGTCATTGTTGCTCTTTCAGGGTTTCATTCAGACCATGCAGCTCTTTCCCTTCCCCGCAGCAGAGTCTGCAGTCCTCCTTCAGGATCCAAACGGAAATATTGCTCTCATTCTCCAGATCCATTTCAATGAATCCAGTGGTCTCTAAAACCAGCATTGTTAAATGTTTGTGTATCTATCTGGAGTGTAAATTCTTCAACTTAAAATTAGCAAAAGCCCACACGAATTTTTGGGAAAAGGGTATGAATTGCCTTGTTTATTTCAGTTGCAAACATTTCAAACCAAAACATTGATATACGAAATATTATCATCATTTTGGTGGCATTGCATTCAAAGGCACTTAAATCTTTCTGGAAGTCTGGGAGACTCAGAGACATATGTCTTTTCCATTTCTTGCCCAGATACCTCTGAGCGTTTTATATTTGGGGGGAAATAAAAGACATTCCCAGGTCTATTAAAAGAATATTTTGGCAGAGGATTTTTTCCATTTTTCCCATGGAATTTTGAAGCTGGGGGCAGGCTAAGATTATATTTGAGATTTAGTCAGTCTTTAGCAACTAAAAAGTTATCAACTGCACACAGACATTCCTTGTGGTGGATCCCACAGGTTTACCTGGTATCGCTCTTTGGGTCGAGAGGTTCCTCTGGAGCCAACCCTGAGAAATCCTGTGCTCCTCCATTTAGGGGACAGGCTCCTTTCTATCACTTGTGGCAGGAGGACAGTGTTGCTCTGCTTCTGGCTCACTACAGATTTTTGTAAATGTTAGTGAAAGGTTTGTGTTTCTTCTGCATGGGCTTGAAGGTCATACCCTTCGGCCCTACTGAAAAGCATGGCCTTGCAAGAGACCTGTTCTGCTTCTATGCTTTCTAGAGGGAAACCTTCTGCTGCTATTTCTTACGAATCCAAAGGCTTCAAGGGTATTTCCTAGGAGGAGATATCCAGAGACTGAAAGTTAAATAGGGTACAGCCATATCCTCATCTTCTCTGACTCTCTTTGCATCATTTAAAGCCAGTGGCTGCAAACCATATTAACAATTACTGAAGAATGGTTGGGGTGGACTGGGATGACTCCCCACTGTTGTCTCTGGAAGAGTTTTTTTATTGAGTCTTTACAGAGTTGGTGGATATGTCACACATTATTGAACAGCGTACCTTCCCCTAATGCCGGCAACGAGTCCCCACTCCCTGTTTTGGGCTGGCCCAGGTGCTAGGGGTGTGGGGCACTGGTAGGACAACTTCCCCCTCCCCAGACAAGGGTGAGTAAGACTTATCAGGTACCATGGTCTGACATGCACCTCTGTTGCATTTCTGATGGTTGCTGCTGGCTCCCGCTGCCTATGCCACTTATTCTCGTCTCGTGGCATGGGACTTTTCACATTGCGGCCACTGCCAGCGGCCAGCCCAGCCCAGGAGGTGCCACAGCGGCACCAGGCTGCACTCTGCAAGCCAGCACAAGGGAGATGCAGATCAGTGCCCCAGATAAAGCCCAACGCTCAGGAACCATGCCCTGAGCAGTTTGTGACAAAGCGGGTCTGGCTACTCCTCTACCCCTGAAGGGCCAGACACAGGAATCCGTTTCCATTCCTCTGCTGTCAGTGCCTGTCTCTTACAATGTTTTCATCACTTTGTAGTTCAGTTCCCCCCGTCAGCATTTGTGGCACCATCAGCTACTCCTGGTTACTTTTCAATTTAGACCAATGAAATGCCCATGAATGAAGTGGCTCATCCTCTCCCTTCTCAGGTGACACCTTCGACCCATGGTGGGGGCAATGGACATGACATGTCCCTCTGAGGCTGCTCATGGCAGTGGGAAGGGCAGGTAGGCTATCGACCTCTAGTTCTCCTCGGGAGGTTCAGTGTGCAGAAAGTGTTCTTTCTGGAAGTCTGAATCTGTCAAATAAGGAATTGGTGATGACCTTCAGTTTCTGAAAGATACTCAGGCACCTTTTGTTCCTTGGAAACAACCGCTCCACCCACCCATTTAAGAAAAAATTAGAAATTATTTTGGAGACAGAGATGCTTGCTCAACTCTTCCTTCTGTTAAAGAAAGAGTTGTGAATACCCTAGAAAGATCGTAGCACCAGAAGAAGCTTGCTGCTTCTGCTGTGTTAAGCTTTCATTTATTTATCTAACAACAAAATCCCTAAAGAATTTCAGCAGAAATATCTTTTCTTATAAAAATGTCCCATCTTCCCAAAAGGACATTTACATCCACAGGCCTGTCAGCCAGCCCCGAATATAATTTTAGCAAATTGTTACACTTACTTACCTCTGTTTTTAGACACAAATCCTTTGCTGACCTCAGTGGGGTTCTGTATGAAGGAAAGGACCCATTCATGGGAGACTAGTTGTAGGAAAAGAGCCCTAAAGTGAAAATACTGCACCTGCCATCTGAGTATAGAGTTGAATAGTTGGTAAAGGTTTCAAAGCAGGTCTTATGGAACATCAGGACTAGATTTTCAGGTAATGGTTCTCCATCTCCAACGTCAGCTGGAATTGCTTGTTCTTGAGACTTCTGGAAAGTAGGGCTTTCTATCATACATTTAAGAATTGTTTCCTGGGGAAGCTGCATGTTTTCTATAAAATGGAAAAAACTCTAAAGCAATTTCTCTTTTACTTCAATATCTGTCAAAAAAGCTGTGTTAAGTTTTTCTTCTCCAAATAACCAAGTTAAGGTTTGCAGCCAAAGTTTAGCATCTTAAGTTTAATGTAGTCAAAGTGTACGAGAAAACCTGCACATAATTTAGTAGTCTAATAATGCACTTATTTAAAAAGGAAGAGCAGGTTTAATTGAGCATACAACCATGTCAATTTGTCACTCCTGGAGCAGGTAGTGTCTGCAGACTGGGGTTGATAAATGTTGCTGTAGCTGTCGGAATAAATCCTGAATTTTCAGGGGAAAGGGACCAATCCAGTGTTTTTCTGACACCTAAAGATCCAATAGATAATGGAGGACATTTGGGTTGTGCAGTGGATTCAAGCCTAGAGAGGGGTGTGGGGGGAAATAGTAAAGCTTTACCCCTTTGATTTCTTGATAGTGGAAGTTACCAGCTTATTAGAACATAGGGAAGAGAAAGGAGACCATCCTGACTCAGTATTTCAGCTTTGGCCCAGATGGTGCAATTGGCTTTCTGTAGGTTGACACCTGCTGGGGTCATAGTTAACCTAAAGGCAATAGTTTCCACAGGGCTGCAGCAATCAGACCAAGCAGGACTGGCTGCAAAAATCAGAGCCTCAGTTGTTAAAAACTACGGATCAGGAACATTCATCAGACAAAGCACAGCTTTGGGGTGAAGAAAGAGAAGGTACTGGATTTGGTGATGATACAGCTGAATATCTAAACCAGTGTAATATACTTGTCAACGTAATTGCAGTTGTT
This sequence comes from Haliaeetus albicilla, assembly GCF_947461875.1. Taxonomy (NCBI): domain Eukaryota; kingdom Metazoa; phylum Chordata; class Aves; order Accipitriformes; family Accipitridae; genus Haliaeetus; species Haliaeetus albicilla. The sequence continues at coordinate 52,839,927 of NC_091484.1, read as the reverse complement.
TTTCTGATGATCCTATTAAGTGTTACAATTTCTTTTTCTCCTTTTTTTTTGTTTTAGGTAATTTTGGAGTGTGTTTTTTAAGCAGTTATATATGAATTATAAAGGAAATAGGTAAGAGAAATTATAATCTAAATACCACTTTGAACTGGCTTTTTAGGCTGTAAGCAGCTATGATAGCCTTACACCTTCCTCCCACCTGTTTATAAACACCAGGGGTTCATACTGTTAACTGCAAAAGGAAGAGACGTACATGTTCTCAAGAAAACAACATGCATTTCTCAGAAAACCGTGTAATAGAGACTGGTGTCCATAGCACAATAGCTGTTGGGTCTATAAAACCTGAGGGCCCGTGGTCTACCTGTAGTGAAAGACTAGCTAGACAAAATCAGCAGAGGAAAGGGGCATGAAGAGTCTCGGAGAGGTGGAGTGGTTTTCTAGGGTTGTTCAGTATAAGTCAGTAGCAGAACTGGAAAGAGAACAGCGTATTTTGACAGTAGTACCTCATCTAGCAGGCTGCTGCTCTCCATGTCTGCTTCCTTGCTGACATATTTCTAGCGTGCTAGGTAACACGCTAGAGAACATGGTATCCTGAGGCCAGCCAAAAAACCAAGTTTTGTCCAGGAGATGCCCTATTCTCCAGCTCCGTGGCAGCGGCATGGTCTCACCAGACACCCCAGCCCTGAGCTCCAGCATCCCTAGGGACAGCAGCAGCCTTGCGGATGGTGGGTGTCGAGGCAGTTCCACAGACCTGCCCCTGCTCCCTGCCTCCAGGAGGGCTGGAGCTGTGCTTCTGCTGGTGCAAAGGGCCCCACTGGGAGCAGGAGCTCAGGCTGCACCCTGCAGGGTCCTCCTCAAGAGAGCTGGGAAGGAGCATCCTTCTGCTGCCATGGAGACCCAAGGCGCTTGGGGTCTGGCAATGCTTCACGCCCAGAAGGATGTGACATTAATACCAGCAAATCATTAAGAGATTCGTGTGTCAGATGGAATACTTGAGTGGTAGATCGCAAATACACAGGATGTTGCACATCCTCAGCAAAAATCACTTAACTTGAAAATCCCATGCAGACTGGGCTTTTTTGGTTTCTATTAAGGCATTTGCATATTTTTAAATACAGTCACAAAATAGCACACTAGTAGTTTTACTGTCAAATAAATACCTTGTAAGTACAAGGATTTCTTTCCCCCCACCATCACCACTCCATTTATCTGTTGCTTAAATACTTCCTCTCCAGAAATAATACAAATCAAGCCTCTGGGGCCTGTTTATATAATGGGGATTTATGTCATTTCAAGACAAATGGCATTTGCTAAGTTTCAGGGAAGCACCTGTATTAATTGTATTTCCTGCTCATGTGTTGCTTTTGTTTGCAATAAAAGAATTCATCTCAGGTGAGTTAACCTTGCTTTTAGAGAGGGCACCTGCAGTTATCTTAGTGCTTATTGTAAATGAAAACATGTTGAGCCTTTAAAGCAGTGAAATAAAGAGGTGCTGACAAGAGGGTACGCCAATAGGATTAGGAGCTTTTCTCACCACTTGTATTATCAGGATGGAGAATTGAGTCACGTTAAATTACAGGGGGAAGAGATATTCCCAGAAATTCCACAGATCAGAGATTGACTTGCTCCTTCAGTAAGCCTATGGATAGGAGGGGCATTCTGTGTTCGGCGAGATTAAGAAAAAAAAAAGAAGAGAAAAAGACACCTCCCTTTTAGCCTTAGGCGTCTATAATTGACCAAGATTTTTCTGCTTGTGATTTGATCCATCCAAACCCTGTTAGAGGCACTTGCCCCCAACTGAGACCAAGGCTGAGGTGAATAAGAATTAGGTGACTCACTCATATGTACTATACATGCATTCCCATCTATTAGGATAAATGACATGTCATTCAATTTAAGCACAGGCAACTGGAGATTGTCATATTTTGAAAATGACAACTGTTATTTATTTATTGAGAATATTTATACAGGTTCTTCCTAGGTACAAAGAATGCATTTTTCAGCAGCTCCTGCGACACCAGTGAATCAGGCGATTACACAAAGACCAGAAAGGCAATTCCACAAACAGAGAAACAAAGCTGACGGGCTACTGGTCACCAGGTCTGGGCCAGCAGAGCTAAAATTGTGCAAAACACCACCAAAGTCATTAACCTAGCAGTTTTACATGGTCATTTTTAAAAGTGCTCATTGTGATGCTCTGATCCTTGCTATATTAACAAGGTGCTGCAGAAAGCAATATTAGATGACAGCAGGCGATATGATTTAGCCCAGTTTTTAAGAATAGGAAAATTAAGAAAAAAAAACAGTTAGGTGCTGGTTTCCTGGATTTGGGAGCAGGGAGGAGATGGGAAGGAGAGGCTTGCCTTCCCCTGTCCTCACCCCCATGCATCCTTCTCCTTCCAGCAAGGCTGGTGTGGTGCGTCCCAGGTCACATGCTGTAGTCTGGGCGTTTTGTCCTCCCTATCCCTGTTTAGATCAAGGCTTTCTGTGACTACCTCTATCGCCAGGCTGTGAGCCACTTTAAAAAAAACCATCATTGTTAGTGCTGTTCAAATAAGCACTGATCTAAATTATTTCCATCAATGTCCTGTCTTTTTATTAAGTACAGATTTTTCATTAAATAGACAGGTAGGTAGGTGGGTAGGTAGATAGATAGATAGATTAAAAAGAAAAATCCACGTGGTCATAAAGAGACAACATTTACAAAGTGGTTATGAGTTTCCTACTCCTATATCAGTACAAAGTAGGACTCTCTTTTACATCCATGTCCTATTTTCAGGCTAGACCCAGCTCTAAATAATCACTGCAGCTTGGTGGAACTCCCCCCAGAGTGGACACAAGTAGCTCAGTTTAGTATTGCATTTTTTTTTAATTGATTGTCTTTATTATATTTGTTTTCTAAAACATTTAACTTTCTTCAGAGAATCTAATCAGTAAAAAGATCATATTTCTGAACCTCAGAGTTCTCATCTTCTTCATTTGATATTTTGTGGAAATCTTTCTTTTCTTTCCTTAATTCTGGATTCTTACCTGTACACATTAAATGGGAAGCTAGAGCTTGCCATATCTTTTATAAGTACAGCTACTATGCAGTTTTGTGTCTGATGGTTCAATTACACAGTGATATAATGTTCCACATTAAAAGTCCACATTCACCACAACCTTCATCTTGTCTGGTCTTCTTAGCACTATACACTTCAAAAACACTCAAGAGAAAGGCGTTGTGGTGGGAAACACCAAGTGCCCTCAAACAGGAGCCGAGGCCAATCAGCTGTTTGGAGAAGAAATTGAGCATTTACCTTGTAGCATAAAACACCTCTCCACTGAAAAGGTAGCTATCCAAGCACTCAGGCCAACATTTTCAGCAGTGTGTTGGCTGAAGTTAAATATCCTAAGCTTTTGCAACTCCTGTTATATCAAAGCTATATCCCCTCTGAAAACTAGTCATGAGTTGGAATAAATGTAACCAAAAGTGCCTCTCAAGACACTGCCCAGCTTTGAAGCATTGGCCTGTCTGTTTTAAAGCTTTGCATTGCTGATTTTCCCGAGAATGTACTTTGCAGGGTCTGGCAACCAAAACAGACAAGAACAAATCAAAGGCAAGGGACTGACTGAACTTCAGCAGACCTGTTTTGTTTTCCTGTGTGTTCTTCCAGTCAAGTACTTGTGAGAAGGATCGAGGGAAGGGTAAGAAAACAAGACATTGGATGATCAAATTTAATTTCTAAACAGGACAAAGCCTCAGGTACTGACAAAACAAATCTGCTCCAGCTCGCCAAGCATGGGAAGAGGCTCATGAAGCAGTTTGGCCATGCAGTTGACCATGCGTTGAGGAGGGCAGGGCTGTGGGCCAGCACAGCCTCTCCCACGTCAGGTCGCACAACACACACTCTATGCATCACAGTACAAAACAGGGGGGACACGTCCATTTTTTTCATCCACACACTGGGATGCACAAATAAGCTGCTCTGCCAGCTAGAGGTAGGATTTGCAGAATTTTTTTTTAATTCCTTTTTTTTTTCCAAGTCAGCTTGAAAAAATTTTGTGCTTCAACAGGAAAGATGTAATTGAGATCCCGATAGTTTTAATCCACCCAAAGTGAGGTGTTTCTGAAGCCCTTGGCAGGTATTTTTATCCATATGAGAAAAAATAATGAGTTACATTAATTAAACATTTGAAGTTACACTTTATTTCAGAAAGTCAAAGGATTTTCTAGAGGGAAAGTCCCGTCAGGTTTGGCTTTTCTGAATTGTTCCCCCCTGCATTATGGCTGTGTGTGGGGCTGAAATTTCCCCTTGAATTCATCTGGAATTGACAAAGACTTCCCTCTGCCTAACACTATGTTTTTCAGGGAATATATTGAACACCTGAAAAAATCTCATTAATCATCTCTGCAAAAGGGGCTGTGGGAAGCTGGTGCAGATGTACAGGTCCCTTTTCCCTTTTTGTCCCTCAGCCAGAGTCCTCGTGTCCCCCAGAGGTGATGACCCTCACTTGTGTTCCGTCTTGGCATGATAATCCCCAGGCAGCGACAGGAGAGCGGTCATGGGGATGACTTTCCTCTCCCATGCATTTCCCATGGACCTTGGCAGTGCACAAGCCATCTACTTGGTTTGACATGAGGAGTTAAAGGGTACATTTAAATTGTATTCATGGTTCAGACCCACAGCCAATGCCCCTCCCTCGAAACATGCCACCGAGTACCAAGTTGCAGCAGCAGAGAATATGCCCTGGCAAGCCCAGTCTTTGGTGCCTGTAGGGAGAGAGCAGCCTCACTTAGGCAGAAGTGAAGCAAAAATGGGAGGAAAATGGAGCAAGACCCGTTGTCTGTGCCCCTTTGGCCCACCAGAGAACGTCAGGGAGGCTGCATGCGTGTGCTCTCTGGGGAAACCACAGCAGAAAACAGCTTCTTGTGCTGTTTCCAAGGTTTTAGCAAGGATACTGCAATTTGTTAACAGATTAATACGAAAATGTTAGAAATGAACCAATAAATGCTACCACAGAGATGCTCCTAAATTGCCTAGTTAATTGTGGGGCTGGCAGAAGTTATGCAGACAGTTAAAAACATAGTTCAATTACTTGCAATGTTTACTGAAGATCAGTAGCCTTAAATTACAAATAATCAGCTCACTCAGAAATATCAATTGCAACAACAAAGGCATTTCAGTTGATGCAGGAGCCTCATCCAGTGAGTGTATGTTTGTAAAAGCCACTTACCTGTGTGAATTGAACTGCAGTTCCCTGCTCCATCCTTCATGTTTTACTTATTTATGACACCTGATCATTGCCTTTTTTCTAGGGATTTGTTCTCTGCTGGCAGAGGAATGGTTACCATTTCACCAGCTGATGGAAAAGTACATACATCATTTATAAGGTCCAAAATGACGGACAGTGTCTGTCTCAGACCCCATGCTTCAGGAAAAAGTTAAATTTGTGGAAAATTTTGCAAGATCGGGTGTTTAAATCTTCTGTACAGCTCTTGGACAATAACTGATGAGAAGGGAATGCCTCAGGAAGCAGTTCAAATTTAGCATCTTTTTGGGAAGTATTTTTGACTACCAGGAGGTTTTGAGGAATATGTATTTGTTAGTATCCTGGAAACACTCTGATTATTTTAATCTATTATGAGCAATGCTTGAACAAAAGTATACTTTTTATTATTATTAGTTTCTCAGTAATTCACCACATCTGCTGTCCAGGCCATAAACTGCATTCCATCCCCAAATAAATTCGCAGAATCCCTAAAATTAGTCATCCTCTTACCATTGGCACAGTTGTCTGGGTATTAAATTCTGCCCTTCCTACTTGCAGCTTCATGATGTGATTACCTTAATGTGACCCAATTGTGATAATATCATGTGTCAATGATGTTTAATCATCAGAGAAGATAGACAACCTTTTTGGTTTTATGCACATCATCTATGTAAACAAAAAGGTGGAACAATCAGGAAAAACTGATATAAAAACGTATGTACTAAAGCATTCCTTAACAGAAAATTACTTGTATGAGATTCACAGCTTCTTCTAGAAAGCCTTGCTGTGATCTTTCTGTAGATCCTGTAGTAAAATCCATAGCACGGTTAATTAAAGAGTTTATCAGAAGCATCCTAGCTGGGAGTCCTTCAAAGTGCAGCTGATCTTAAAAACTCCTGTTTGGCACAAAGCAACCACCTGTCAATATTGCAATTACTGCCCTCCCCGCCTGATCACACTTCAATTGTTTTCCAATAATTATTATAATCATCCATGGCAAGGGCAACTAGTTGTTTCAGGGTTTTAGGTGAGAGGCAAAGAACTGAAAAATAAAAAAAAAACAACCCGTGCAGTCATTTGTACAGATCTTTCCTTGGGGCAGCTCTTTATTTGAACAGCTGCTGGTGAGGCACAAATCAGCCTCAGAGCTGAGCCAAGCCTGGATACTACGATGCATCCTGATTTCTGGGGGTTTTTTGTTGTTGTTGTTGGTCCTAATTTGAGTCCTGCACATGACCAGCCGCTTTCCCTACTGGAAATAATTTCTCTAAATTAAAGGTTGCTGCAGTGTTTCAAGCCTGTCAAAGATCTCTTGTTGGACAGGCTCCTTCAAAAAAAATGAGTCAGTGTCTCAAATCTTAGCCTCAAGAGCCAGGTTTTTCTTGATGAAAGGACTGAAAAATCATTTGCCAATCAGGATATTTTTCTCTGTTAGATTTCATGGGAAGAAAAGATTTCAGTTTTGTTTTTTATTTTATGGGACTAAATGGCTTGGATCTATTGTTATTTATGTGGTTTTATTCTCAGGAAAAAAAAAACCCAACTGAAAATCATGACCCACCCTACTAACACTGCAAAACATCTGAAAACATTCTAGCTGCGATGGAAGCTAGTGCAAGGTAACCTAGAAACGCTGAATATTTCTGACCCAGTCTTTTACTGTTTTGCACTGATTTTATGCCAGTGTAAGTTCATTTGAATGAGCAGAACTTCACTGAATTTATTTCTTTGGGCTGCCGTGAGTTTTGAAGTGATTTTATGAATATCACTAGGGACAAAATCCTGAAAAATCTGTTGAAATCTATTAGGATTTCAGTGGAGTCAGGAATTCACATTTGAGGATAAAAATCCTGTGGGGCAACATGTTGGATATTATTATGCTGCTCAACCCTGGTAATAATAATAATTGTTATGCATGGGGAAGCCAGTGAGATTGTGATGCTAGTAATAAATGATACTGCTTTACAACAAAGAAGCAAAATAACACACACTGGGGTGGGTGGAAGGCAGAAATAGTGACTATTACGTCCTACAGTGTTTGCACCGAATTTATCAACTGGCGAAAGGAGACAGGCACCCTTACCGACAGCTCGGGGAAGACTTCAGCCTAATGTGCAGCTACAGCCCCAAAGCAAATAACTGCTTTGCTGTGCAGGGGACAGCGCGCTCAGTCGTATGGAGGATGCTGCAGAGCCTTTGTAAAAAGCAGTAGAGAGCCCCGTCTGCAAAGACGGGCAGAGCTCTGCTTCCTCCCACCTCAGAGGAGAAGGGGATCCTGCCGGCAGAGAGACGCCTGCTGAGCCAGGCTGGCAAAACTCTCCTCTGAAGAGAGAATGAAAAAACAGGGTCAGTTTTCAATGAGACAAAAAGAGGAGCCACGAGAAAAGCAGGTAACAGAAGAATGAATGCGTGAGAGAAATTACAATGGGAAAGTCTGTTTTCTCCATCTCATAATAACCCAGAAAAAGAAAACTTTCAATTTTGTTAATAAGGGAGAGCTTTGAACTAGAAAACGCAGAAATGCTTATTCTACACAATGTGCAGTCAGTCTGTAGAGCTCCCTGCGGTCACCAGGTCCCAGGGATGTTATGATACTTCGATTTGTAGGTATATAAAACACATCCAGAATAACCAGAAGACAGGATGATAAAAATAAAGAGAGAACAGGTCTCCTGGAGGAGAATCCAGGTCAACAGTTAATTAGCAGAGCAGGGGAGGAGGCTTAATGCAAAGAAGTTCTTCCCAGAAGCCTGTGGAAGGCAATCCCCTCCCGGCAGAGGAGCAGCTCTCCTGCCCTGGGAGACCTGCCGGTCCCCTCAGGCTGGAGGGTGCCCGGGGTCCGTGCCTGGCGGCAGCAGCACCCCTCTTGCTGCTAAGCTCTCCTCCAGCTCCCGACTCCCACCCTCTTCCTCCTGGCCCTCAGGAGCATTTCCATTTCCATGCTGAAATACTTGTGCTGTCTTCACCATTTCTTCCTACCTCCACCCCTGCTGTCCCAGTGAAAGAGCACCTTCCCTGCTGGTGAGATTTAGGATGAGTTTGGTGATTTGGCTGGAGTTCTCCCATATGGCAATCTTTTCTCTTTGCCATACATACTTCACCCTGAGATGTAGTAGTAAAACTCTTCAATTAGTTTTTCGCACCCTTACCCAGAGCTCAGCCTATTTCTTTAGCTTGAATATTGGCAACATAAATGTCTTTCCCCACTTTCCTCTTCCACTACTCGTATCACATCTTTCTGCCACAGAAGCCCATAATCTGCCTGTGGTTTTTTTGTTCGACTCCTGCCCTTCGTGTGTTACAGGTATTTAAAATCTGTTGCTCTCTCCTTGGTTTTTGGGAGATCAGTTGTGAGGCCTGATGGTTAGATGTGTGTATCGCCCATCAAGGTCAAGGGAGAAATGGTTGTCCCAGATTTCTGAGAACTCTGAGCCCAAACCAATGAATCCACTGACCACAAGCAGTACTTTTGGATCCTTGTATAGAGGATGGCTGGGAGCAGTCCACCACTGCCAGCATTTTTAAAGCACATTGCCACTTGTGCACGTCATCTGCTAGTGTATGACTGGCTCCTAGCTTTTATCAAATGCTCTGCTTTGTTTCTTTTGTGGGATCAGGCAAAAAACATTGGCAGTAGTGACAGGGTATTTTTGAAAGAAACTATGCATGGTCAGGAGCCTGGTGGTAGCAGACCTTTGCAGAGCTGACTATAGGAAAAACACTTTCAATCCAAGTTCTGTTGGCAGTGCACAAACAGCATATGATAGTCTATAAACTTTTCTTTTGCTCAGTTTACATGGTTTTTTTCATGCATATCTCTGAAAAAATACAGCTATATCAATATTGTATTTGCATCAGTTGACATGTGAAATCCAGGTTTCCTTACATAAATTGTGTAATTTTGTGAAGTGGTGCATTTAGCAGAAGATGTTTAAGGTTATACCATTAATTCGTGAAGTTAAAGCGCATTGCATGGTAAATAGGTTCCAACCCTTGTTGATTTGCAGCCTACAAATAGGCCATCGAGAAGGTTTACCGTAATCCATTTGGCATTTATCATAATAGTTTATAATTCACTCCTATTGCTGCCACCTTCCTCTGCCATGTTACACTTCTTCACCTGACCTCTGCTTGCCTACTTGTTGTCTACTCTGAGCCTTTTTAAAGTTTCCCTCTGCTTTTCTTCTGCTCATTTCAGCTCCTGCTAAGTGACACTGCTCTGTTGAGCCATCCTTAGATTGTTCCTTCTTCAATCGCTTCAAATTGGCTCATACTTTGCGCTAGTGCTGGTTTAACATTAGGCAGCTACTTAAGTGCTTTGCTGAACTTGGATGTCCTTCGTGTAATTCAGTTTAATCTTTTCCCTGCCTCACGGTCTCCCCTCTCTGCCTTGCGGTGATTAGTACTGTTCTCCTCTGATATAGGCTCTTCCAGCAATGTCAATTTTGCAGTTACTTTTCTTGTTGAACTGGTAGGAAAAGGTCATTAACTTGTTGTCTGAGGTCTATTCCTGGTTGCCAATGAACTGTTCCCCACAAACCAAGGGTCAAGAGTTGCCCTAATGTACAGCTGATAAGCCCTGGCTCCAGTAGCTGCAATCTCCGCACTTGTACCACACCATCAAGTATAAATGTACACCCGGCAGCTGGATAATGACACGGAGCCACCACCACAGCTTCCACCGAGATGAGTTTTCAAGGACTGAAACTAATAGCTATTGCAAAAGCTATCAAAATTATATTAAAAAACATAGTATTGCTCTTTCTACTTAGGCCTTTCATCCACAGATCCAAGCACACATTACAAACACCGAGCCGGGCACTTTCCACTAATGTTGCTTCACTCTCCAAGGTTTCCACCTTTAATGCCACCCACCTCTCCTGCAGCTTTGATTTCTGTTCTCGCCTTTTCCACTAGCCCATTTCTTCCAGAGCTTACATACACTTTCACTGTTCCTGCTCCCTCTGCAATCAAAGTCCTGATTTCCGTCACTATCTCTTGGCTCCTTCTCATCCTCCCTCTCCCCCACTGGCCCCTCCGCTGCTGGCCATTTACTTCAGCAGCCCTCCGGCCACAGCCGCTGCTCTTCGCAGATGCAGAGAGAGCATCGCTCTTCCCACGACCTGCCCCGTGGGGCGAGGGAGCCCCTTGCGCTGGCCGAGGAGCTCCAGTCCCGCTGGGGGTGAGCAGGGGCCGAACGTCTACACTTGCAGGTAAACCACTTCACCCGCTATTAGGGGCGAGCAAATTTCCTTGCATAGCGGAGGCGCGAGATGCGCCGTAAGTGGTTCCTATAGCAACTGTATCCAGGTGAAAACTCCTGCCAGAGCTCCCCTTCCCCCTTCCCTCTCCCCACCTCTCCTTTCTTTGCAGTGGTTTTTCATGGCAGGGGGTGAGCGAAAGGGATGCTAACCAGGCGATTTAACTGCCTCGGGTTACCCGCACGAAACACGTGTGAAGTGGCACCGCATGCCCACGCGACCTGTTGGGTGGCTCGTTGGCCATCCAGATATCAGTGATCACGGATGATCAATACATATGGACTGGGGAAACACCTTCCTTTTGTGGAAGGAGACTATCAACTGATTTTTAAGGCTTTGCAAAGGTGTTTATCCGCCACCTTTGTTCTATTGTACTTGTCATCTGGGTCCTGCTCTGTGCCTAACAGCCCTGATGCAGAAATTGCCACCTCTTTCCACAGCAAAATTATAATGGAGTGCTAGGCAAGGGAGTTAAAAAGGCCTCCTGGGCGCAAGAAAGGAAATTCTCCAGAATAAGTTGCTACTGCATCTGAAAGGGGAAAATACAGACATCGTCTCCCTGCTGTGAAGGGAGGACAAGGCTGTGCCTGCGTGAAGAGCTTCGCCTGGGACTTCCATTCAGCCGAAACAATGGGTGCAATGGTCACACACCAAGGTCCCCTTTCGGGTCTGCTGTACCTGCTCTACTGCCTGCTGGTGGAAAGGACTCTGACTTATCCTGAGTTCAACTAGCAAAGCTGGCTGGGTAAGCACAGATCAGCATCCTCAGCCCTTTATCTAAGCTAGCTGGCTTTGCTAAAGAGACACTTAAGGAGTGGCAAGGCCCTTTCTTTGGCAGCGCGGTTGCAGGATAACATTCAGCGATGCAGTATGGTAACAAAGAGCTCTTGAGATGGGGGCACGATCAACAGAAAAACCAATTTCACAGCAGTGTTCAACGGTCAGAGCAAGTCCTGTAGGTGATAACATAGTTCAGGAAGTACTGAGTTCAGCTTGGCCAAAATTAGAAGCGAGAAGGGGATAACCCATAGGTTATCACAGATCTCCTTTGCCAGAGTCTTTGCACAATTTATTGGACCTCAAGCTTTTCTCTCCAGCCATAAGGGCTAGAAATGTACTCTTCATTCAAACAAAAAGTTAAAGTTATGAAATAGCAAGAGCAGTAGCAGCTGTAAGTAGAACAAATATTTCCATGGCCACAACAAATATATAAAAATTGGCAACACTGAATTTGTTTACATACCTAATCTCCTCCTGATGGAATCAGTGAGAATCATCCTATTGGTATCAGGGAGTTTCCCATGAGTCCAGAAATTGCTGTTTCTGCTAGCAATCATACCAGCTATGTGGCAGTTGCAATATAGGAGCAAGAAATCACAAGATGCTGCAAGAGACACCAGTTTCAGCGTTATGTCCCATATTCAGATCTGAAGCCCCTCAGTTTAGATTTCCATCATCCTTGGTACATGCTGCCACGACTGAATTAAGCACTCAAGCTCTCTGTGCAAGATTCCGTTTATTTCACAAAAGGATCAAACTTATATATGTTTCAACAAAGATCTAGAAAGAACTAACAGCATACAGCCAGTACTACTAACACAGGAGCTCATATCTGGCTCAGCTGGGATGTTTGCCAGTCCTCAGAACAGTTAAAGATAAAAACATTCCATACACGTACTCGTGACTGTCTTCAGCCACATCTTCCCAGGCCTACACAAGGCCATCCTCCAACCTGCCCTTGTGAAACTAGTTCTTCAAAGGCTTGGCAAACATGCAGCACAACAAATTTTAATGGTCACTCTTGAAAACAAATGCCAGGTGTTCCAAGCTGCTCCCACACATGCTGCTTACAGTAGCTATTTGATGTTGGCAAGTTACTGGCACAGTCATATGCTCTGAGTGGTTGCTGATAACTGAGCAGCCCCACAGCCAATGTTCGGTGTCACATTTCCCTTTCCCTGCCCCACCAGAAACACAGCTATGCAGGGCCTTATCCTGACCCACCAGATGCAGAGACCCGAGTTTCTTACTCCTTGCTATCAGCTTGTACCTGCTCATGCAGGCACCCAGGATGCCCAACATGTGGCTGTGCCGGAAGGTGCTAGGACAAAGGTGCCAGCAGATAGCCAGAGCGGTGGTGATTAATCCTAGAAGGTCTCCAGCTCTTCTGCAATGCCAAACTGTGAGATATCATTTACAGACAGAGGAGGGTCTTCCTTAACTACGTGCCAGTGCTGTGTACTCAAATCATACAGCCAGGCTGTGGATTAGCTGACTTATCCAGCCTGGAGAGAAAGAGACTGTGCCAACACACTTATCACTTACCTCTCATGGGGAGAGGGATGGATTTTTTTTTTGTTTTTCTCCTCAGGGTTCCTTCCTTAGGTCTCGGTAAAGAACCTCCTCTAACTTTTTGCAACTTTAGGAGTGACCTGACTCACTGTATGGGATCACAGGATAATTCAGGCTGGGAGAGATCTCAGGAGATCTCGATCCAACTTCCAGCTCACAGCTGGGCCAGCTCTGATATCAGATGAGGTTGCTCAGAGCTTTATCCAGCCAGATCTTGAATGTCCCCAGGATGGAGACTGCACAGACTCCCTAGGCAACCTGCTCCAATGCTTGATTGAATCTCCTTGTCAAGAATGGAGAAGGACCAATCCATTGACATTTTAGGGACTCTGGAGGCTTCACAATCTGTGGTGGAGTATCTCTAGTGAGAGAAAATGTCTGACAGAATTCACTGGCTCCGGGTTGCTATCAGGACATAAGCAGAAAGGTGTGACTGCCAGTAAGGGAAGAGACAATGTGGAAGGACACCAAGGAGGCCATGCCTAAAATTAGCTCAAAGTCATTGGAAGTGGCTCTAATCTCTTTGTGTCTGAAAAAGGATCAGATACCTTTCCTTTGGACTCGTACTTCTAAGGTCTGATGCTCTAAATTCATAGCTTGCCATTGCATCTCCGAAGTGCAGAGTCCTCTTGTTCTTGCTTGCAAGAGGAAACAGGGAGTGATTTTTTGTTCTTGACTTAGGAAACTGCAAGAGGAAAACTCTTGATCAGAATCTGTACAGTACATAAGGGAATTACTGAACGATCTTTAAAACTACCTGAAAATAACTCAGAGTCTCTGCTGATCTGAACTGTGCTGTCAACTCTCCCCAGGGACTGCCACCCTTGGGGTAATTGCGATATATCACACGTTGCTTGACATGCCGTGGAACAGGAGGAGCAGCACAGCTGCCAGAGGCTGAGAAGCGGAAGCCCCAGCCAAGGAGAAGGCAGGGTCCCATGGCTTTTTTAAGGATCTCAAAAATAAAAGCCAGAAAAATTATTCTGAAAATACCTGAAAAGCTGTGAAGAGCTGTGGCCTAGCATCTCCAGCCTTTCTCCTGCTATTCACAGCTCCCTGCTCTACTTTATTGTATCCCACTGACAATGTGGCTGCTTGCCAGCCTCATTGTTTCAAATTTATTTTTAATACAAAAGATGCTGCAGCAATGGAGACGCTGTGATGAACCCATTGCTGTCACAAAGTGAGAGACAGCTCTCTAACTACGTGTGGTTTTACAAGCCATACTTAGTAGAGTCATACTATGGCTGAGTAGTAGAGTTAGTAGAGTGGCTGCAGAGTCCTGACACCAGTTATGATCTGAGTAAAATCAAGAAGCAATCTCCAGGTGCAGCTGGAAAAATGAGAAAGCAGTAAGCAGATGGTCTGGGAATCTCAGTTTGCTATAACCATTGATTATCCCAGACATGTTCTGACCTTCACATGAGCCAAATGCCCCATGACTGGTGTGCCCCAAAAGGAGCCAGCACAACCTCATCCTCTGTGTCACCAGACTCTGCCCAGTAACTCTTGCCAAAATCAGGGCCTTGAGAAGGCAAAGCAAAAAAGAAGCATTCTTTTTTGTGCAGGTTTATGGCTAAGGCAGGAAATAGAGACAGCAATCATATGCCCTTGGGAAGAAATGCCATTCTGGCAAAGATGTAGCTGTGTAGACCCCCTAGCTCTCAGCAGAGGTAGGACTAGGTGGCTGCAAGTGGTGATTGACAGGAGGGGAAGGTTACAAGCTCTCTGCTTTTTCTACCTAGAAAAATATGCCGGCACCATTTTCTATTTATGTGGGACTAGCAAAGGGAGGGCTGGTGAGAGGGGAGAAGGGGGCTCTCGGGAAATGGAAAACAGCAGGAGAGCTGGATTTTCTTTGCCACGCTATGCAAATAAAGCAAGCGAACATGACTCTGAAACTGAGCTGATAAATCTGATTCTCATTCCTTGAGAAGGCTCCTTTCTACCGACCTGACAACATATACATGCATTACAGTGGAGACAAATTACTCTCTGCAAATGAGAATCTTGCCAATTCATTTTTATAACTTACCTGCCTCCTCACCACCAACACATGATTGTTTGACAATTGAATAATGCTTAGAGATGTGCAAATAGATGCAAATAAAAAATGTCAAAACTCCCAAAACTGAGGGATCAGCATTTTTTTTTTCACATGCGGCAGGCAAGCTGGTGCCACCAGGTTCATTCTACACAACGGTGGTCAGTAACAAACATTGCATTGCAAGGAGAAGAAATAACCTGAGCCCTGGATGAGATGTACCACGCACATTTACTACGCGAACAAACTATGCGCCTGCGAAAGGAGCAACATTTGGATTCAGCTATGCTGGAAGCCTGCCACAGCTTAGGGAAAATGTGTGTGAAATGGCTGGAATCAAAAAAGAGCCTTTAATGTACCTCGGCTTTTCAACACATGCTTTTGGCTTCAGAGCTGAGTAACTTTATCGACTCTGAAGAATATACATAATCGTTTCGACGCAGAGGGAGCAGAGAGTGAGAAATTACCATAAGTGCAGCCAAACATTTGCTATTTCTGAGCGGTTAGCCGTGAACTCTCCCTAAGCTGCCGGGAATTGATTGGGGAGAAGTTTTCTGCACGGCGCAGACCCTGTGTAGGTGTTTGCCTGGTACATTGGGAGCAAAAGTCCCGTTAGCTTTCCAGCCAAGGTGCTGGAGATTCCTGCACCAGCACAAGAAAGCCTCAAGTTCACGAAGGGCACATTGTCACCGTTTCTCACTGAGCTATTGTATTTGCTGGCCCTCACTCAGTACTGGTAGACCAGCAATGTTTTTTAAGCTTCCAAGTGTCTTTTAACATCGCTGTAATCTTCCTTATTCAGTTCTCTTCCATCAAATCTACCTCCTCTGGATTGAAGTTTTTTCTTCTGCCGCACGCCCGTGCGACAACACCTGCTGCTGCCGGGAAAACTGGAGAGGCTGGGGCTGAAACAGCTGCCAAGGCCACCAGACATCGCTCCTGATTCACGGGCGAGCGCCGAGCGGATGACTCAGAATTGCTCTTTGATTTCCCTTCCCACCAGGGAAAACTGCCGTTGCCTCAACTGCAGAAGGCGGCTTTCCCCACGGCCGCGTCCCCAGGGGAGCGAAGCCTGGCCTGCCTGGGGACGCTGGCGGTGTGCGCCCCAGACTCGCGCGGAGGGCAGGACCCGTCGCGGCAGCTCCTCGGAGGAGGGCTTGGCTCAGCAGCACAGCCTGACCTTCACGGGAGACGGTGGGGCATGCAGGTGGGGACGTGCACGGCTCAGCGGAGGATGTGCCAGCTCGGTGCCAAACGCTCTGTCCGCGGCCGCATCAGCTCAGAGCTCGAGGTGATTCAACATTGCCTCCAACCGAGTTCGCTCTAGGGTGTTTGTGTGATTTTTGGTTGTTTTGGCAAATACCACAGAGACCTACCCTCGGAAGTGGCTGCCATATATTTCAGCTGATATTAGCGAGACCTGAGGAGCTAAACTAAAGAACATGTAAAGTTTAACCTTAGTTTTTGAGTTGCACGTGGCACCTTTTTAATTTCCACTTGCCTTTTCTCTCCTTAGTTTACTCTGGCATCAGCAGCAGAAATGCCAAACATCACAAGACAAATTGTTCTCCCGGTAGTTCAAGCCCAGAGGGCAAGACAAAATGCTGGAAATATGGCAAGGAGGTCTGCACTATGTCATATTCATGAATTAAGCATCCCCCATTCAAAAGTCTGCTTTCCTTCTGCAGTAGAAAAGTTCGTATTTTCCAGGGTCAGTTGTCCTGAATACAAGTTTTGACCTGGAACCAACACATCAAGTCTTCGGAAAAAGACACACAATTCTTTATATCCAGTTCCAAGGTACTCTGCATAACATACAAATCAATTGCACGTTAGCAACAATTTGGTATGGAACCTTTAATTATTTTAAGGGAAAATTTGCTTGATTTAAACAATTTTAAGGGCATGGGGATAATTTAGATGCTTTTAGGAAGCATGGATATTTGGGGAGATTACCTAATACAAAGTAGTCTCCAAGCTTTCTGAATTCTCACCCATGTTGAGAAACCATGGTTCCTTCTCACAAAAGTTTGTAAGTACAATTACTAACAAAACCCAATGATTAAACAACAATATTCTTGGACGAAAGTAGTATAAACCAAATTGGTCTATATGCTCTGCAGTTATCCATGTTTATGGACTCGATTTCTACAAACTGTAAGGACAGTCCTTGGCTCAGATAAAATATTTATTAGTAATAAAGAATTGTTGTAGAGCTTCAACCCCCCCACTGAGCCTGGATGCCATTGCACAAGGCTTAGTGGGCCTTTCCTTTACCGTCCTCTCTAATTCAGTTTTGCACTTGTGGAAATCAGGTTTTCTTTGTAAAAACATGGCTGTTGTACAGACAAATAGACTTTATGGGGAATCACCTTTCACCTGTCAGATTAAACAGCAGTTCTGTTTCATGAAGTACGCTCTGTAAATGTCTTTACATATGGAAAAATAATTGCCTGTGTCTATAAAAAAACTCCAGTGTGACAGAAGACCCAGACTACAGAAGGCAGTACCAGTCCTAGGATTAAGGGTAACTGACTACATTTAGATATTCAGCTTTTTGTTGAATAATACCCAAAACACCCTATAGTTGCAATTGTATTTAGCATTTAAAAATAATTTTAACGGAAATTATTTCAATTCTTCAATAAATTAAAAGCAATAGAAATTAATTTTTTCCCCATTGAGCTCATGGATCATACAAAGTTACGTGATTGTGGTTTTGATAAATAATCATAGTAATGCAGTATGTTGTAGTACCTTTGAAACTACCTGGAATATAAGATATTGCAAGTACTTGGTAAGTACAGCACAAAGGACATATTCTCTGCTCTTCATTTGAAATAGGAAAGCTATTTAGTACTTTGTAAAACATGTTAAATGGAGTTTGCTCTCTCTTGGAGATAGCTATTTTTTCTTCGTTCTGTGCGGGTGGAATGTTTGAAAATCGCACGAGACAGGCAATTTTGGCACTTCAGCTTGGAGTACCAAATGTTAGCAAATCATCCTGAATGGATCTGAAGTTTAAGGCTGCAATGTTATTCTGTGTGACAGTGGATGCATTTTCATTTTCACCTATTTACATATTCAGAGTCAGAAATGCATGGTAGTTATTGTGTAAAAGGGGTCTATTTAGGAAGAAAAGGCAGATACCATTTTCAAAAGCCGTTAGTCAAAGAGTATATATGCACCATGAAGTGTATAATAAAGCTTTACCCAGAAATGTTTGTAGCAGGAAGTGGAGCTGGACAGGTGCAGAGAGCCAAAACAGAAAACTACAGAGATGGTCAGCAGGTCTTCATGGGGGATGCTGAGCTCCTGTGGGTCATGATGCAGTAGAAAATCACCCGTCATATAGAAAGTGAAATAGTTCAGCTCTGTTTCTCAACAAGTCCACACTGCATTTACTCAGGAAAGCAATAACCCATTTTGGTGAGCACAAAACATCCCATTCGGGGATCCCTTTCTGTCCCTTCTCCGTCTCTGTGAAGACCTCAGGCCTGGGTAGGAGTTGAGTTGCCATGATATAACAATATGTCTGACTGAGATGCTATTTTAGGTGGAGGGTTGTGACCATCTTTATTTCATTCACACTGGTATTTCTACTCCTAGCTTCCCCACACAACCAGCTCTGCTGCTTTTGGGAACTCCCTGGTCCACCTCTGAGTGAAATGTCCAAGTATTGCCAAAGGAGTGTGTAAGGAGGGCTGGTCTCCATAGCTTGGTGGCTCAGGCACGAAACAGTGGATTGTGACTATAAAGTGACAGGACAGGATAAAAGTTGTTTAGCTAGGTGTTTTAATGGGGGATTTTTTTAAATATAGGTTTCATTTTGCTACCAGTAAATTATAGTGATGGTGGCAGGAACCGCTTAACCACCCCAAGAGCACTGCATCTCCACATTGGCTCCGAGCTACAGCTGACCCACCTCAGCACCCAGTGGAGGGTGCTATGGACCCAGCCTCCATATGAGGACCCCTCCTATAGATACCATGATGGCACCAAAGCCACAGCAGCTACTCGAGGGTGACAGAAACAGCAACAAAGAGGGTACCACAACTTTGGGGTCAAAATCTAATCTTAAAGGAGTCAAGAAGTGCTTTTGATGGAGGCAGGTGGTGTATTTTCCCATTACCAGCCACTTAGATCTCTAATAAAAGGTCTAGTAAGGATCATTCCCAGAAGCAGACATGGTTATCTGTGCGTAGGACATCACCAGGCAGCAGGCACGATTCACTTGCCTAATTAACCCAACACTTCTGTTGTTGGCCCATGCGGGGTAATATTTCAGTTCTCCGTGGGAAAGGTTTGCTGTGTTTCCTCTAGCAGCATTGCTTGTCAACCTCAGCTTCTTTCTTCCAGCATCCAAGCAAGCACAGCTCATAGTCCTGGGTGAAGCCATGGACCATTCGCTCTTCTGGTTAAAAAGTGATCTTGCTTCAGGGAAGTCCCAAGCGCTCCCTCTGAAGACTATACTTAATATCTAGAGCATTAAACAAATTGGTGTGTGTGAGCTTTGGAAGACAAGGCATTTGAGTCTGAATGCAAAGGCCAGTCCTGGATAAAACCGGGGTCTCCACTCATACAGAGCCACATCTGCGATAATCAGAGCTGAAAGGGAAGGTTTAACCTCTGGGGTTGATAGAGACCAAAATGATGAAAGGATTTTTTAGATGTGAAAAGACGGATCAAGAGTTTTACTAAATCCTAGGTCGGAGGGAAGGTTGAAAATTGCCTTTGCTCTGAATCTGGGACATTTCAGGCTGAAGCAGGTGTGCCTCACATCTTGAACATTTCACGTGTTTTCATTTCATTCCCTCTATTTTCAATTCCCATTCCCTCAGATTTTATTTACTTGTTTCTTCCAATTCTATGATAGCAAAAAAACAGCCAAGCTGCAAAGCTTCTCTCTAAATGCCTGATTTAAATAATGCATCCATTAATTTTTGCACCAATAGTGGTACAACATAAGATAGTACATTATTTTTCAGAATCCAATTCTGCAAACATTAGACCATTTGACTAAAATATTCCTAATGTATAAATAAAGTTACTCTTGTGCATTAGTGTTTTCAGGCTCAAAGCTTTAATGTGTTATTTTAAAATACAAATATTTTCCAAGGTGCAAAATATAAATGCAACTATATTTAAGTCTTCACTGAAACGAAGCATGAAAAAAAAATAGTGATGAAGGCTTTTCTTCCTGCTGCTGAAATAGAGGACTTTTACAAATTTTAACAGAACATCCTTAATATATACCTAGAATATTATGTGTATAGTACGTTATTACTCTGTAATTCGTTTGGCTGATTACAATGATTACACTAAGTTGGCACAATAGTATAGCTACCTGGTGAAAGTACTTCTGTAAAGCCCACAGAAATCTGCTCACTGGAGACCATATTGTGTGTCTGGAGGTCAGCAATTCTGCTTTACAAGGATGGCATTTTTTTTAACATTGCTTACATTTCATTTAAGAATAAAGCTGACTATTTTCCAAGTAGTCCTTAAAATAAAATTAAAAAAACCCTTTCTTATGGACTGAAATATTCCTTTTGCCAAATGTTAAGAGATTGTGTTATCTCTTGTGTGGGCTAAATCCAAGAAAGCTTATTTCAAAACACATTAAAGAAATAACGCTTTGCTCTCTACATGTAAAATGACAAGTGTTTAACACCATGGAACTTGTCTGTGATCTGGATAGGGCATTGCAATGACGATCCTCTTTGCCAGAGCTGTGCTCTTCCACAGAGAGATTTTGCTGCCCAGCTTAGGCAAGCATCACCAGGAGGAAGGAGCGAGAGGTGAGTTCATACCAATGGTGCCTGCCACCCATGTGAGGAGCAAACTTGGGCACCTGTGGTGGGTTGACCCTGGCCAGATGCCAGGTGCCCACCAAAGCTGCTCTATCAAGCCCCCTCCTCAGCTGGACAGGGGAGAGAAAATATAGCGAAAGGCTCATGGGTCGAGATAAGGATAATTTAATAAAGCAAAAGCAAAGGTCACACGTGGAAGCAAAGGAAAACAAAAGATTTTATTCTCCACTTCCCATCAGCAGGCGATGTCTGGCCACTTCCTGGGAAGCAGGGCTTCAGTACTCATAGCGGTTGCCCCGGAAGACAAACATAAGTAACAAATGCCCCCCTTCTATCTCCTTTTACTTAGCTTTTATAGCTGAGCAGACGTTATATGGTATGGAATATCCCTTTGGTCAGTTTGGGTCAGCTGTCCTGGCTATGTCCCCTCCCAAGATCTTGCCCAGCCCCAGCCTGCCATTGAGGGGAGCAAAAATGTTGGAGAGACAGCCTTGATGCTGTGCCAGCGCTGCTCAGCAGTAGCCAAAACATAGGTGTGTTATCAACACCTTTTCAGCTACCAATACAGAGCACAGCACTATGAGGGCTGCTATGGGGACAATTAATTCCATCTCAGCCAGACCCAATACAGCACCTCTGCCCTTGGACATCTTTTTAACACATAGATGAAAACACCTGTACACAGCTAAACATTGCCAACATGGGGCTGGGCTAGCTTCACAGGCTCAACCTCTCCCATGTCCCTTGCAAGCAGGGCAGCAGGTCCCCAGCGGGCGCGGGGGCCGAAGGGTCCCAGCGATGCGCGTAGCTGAGGACAGAAGTCAGGTCTTCCTTGTGATGCGTTGTGCAGAGGTGGGGGGCGGACAGGGTGGCTGTCAGCCTCAGAGGGGAGGATTTAATCAGCAATTCTGCGTTTCAGCAACTGAATAAAGTCCCGACGCCTTGGCTCTTCACACAAAGAAGGAAGCAATGCCACACAACACTGCTTCCCAATGCACATCCCTCTCTGGCATCAACTGCAGCTCGTTAATGACTAGCAAAGCTGCTGTGAAAACCCTGCCATCCTCCTGGTGGTCGCTCTCTGCATGGAGGCGTTGCACCCCTTTTAGGGGCTGAATGGCTGGTGGCACGGAGCTGCTGGCCACCGTGCTCCCCAGCCACACACTGGCAATGGCTTTCTGTCGGTGACAGGGAGAAATGCCCTCGCTCCATTGCCGGAATTATTAAATGCTTTTAGCAAGCAATGACCACCCTTAATGATTTCCAAGAGAGGAAATGAACCTCCAATCAATTATGACACTTGATTAGGTTACTTAAATTGCTGAACCTTCAGCAAAATCAGCAGTGCCAACTCCCCAACACCATGTGTGTGATTCGATGGCCCTTATAGTAATGCAGCTCTGCACACCTCCTGTTTTATGTACGTTCCCTTTGCTGTTACTCAACTTCCATCTCATCACCAGGAGCACGGGTTTCCACCTTGTCACTTCACAACCCTATTTGAGCATCGCTCTGGTGATCACCCGGTGATTTTTAGGCAGATTTTTTTTCCCTTGAAATGCTAATGAACTCCCGATGAAAACAAACACAGGCCTGTGATTGTAATATTGCCTTTGCTCAGTTTTATTTCAAATGAAACAGAAATGCAACTTCAAAGCCATCAAAGCAATGGGTGACTATCAAAGAGAGCATTGGCCTCTGATAACATGAAAGACCACTTTAATAGGAAAGTCTAACAGGAATTTCTAGGGATCATTAGTAGCGTGTAATTCACTTATTTGCTAATTATAGGAGCACCAGTGGTAGCAGTTAAGTGGAATATTGAAAACGGCATACTGTGTTATCACAGCGTTGACCCCGCTGAGAAGGCAACGTCCACTCTTCTTCTCACCCCACCATCTTTGCCTGCTCTGAGGTGGCAGCTGAGGGGAGCCTGCAGTTCCCCTCTGCTCTTTGGTGTCCTGGAGCTCTGTACCCCTTCCTCTGGCCCAGTACCCCTCCACATAATTTGCCCCACTTCTGAGCAGGGGAGAGTTTTTAACCCTGCACACTAGAAGTGAAAAATCTGTAGGTGACTACATCTACTAAATCCCCTGACCAAGGTGGAAGGACAGATGGCAGATTGGAGGATGCAGAGTCCACGGGAGGTGTAACAAAATACGGACCCATCTGGGTTGAGTCCCAGGTAGGGAGGGGTTGTACTGAGGTCGAAGCTCTCCTGTGGTCTGTAAGCCTGTTAAAAGGCAGCTCTGGCAACCTGAGTAAGACTGTTGTGGCAGGGGAAAGAAAAAAAAGAGGTATCTGTTATGAGAAGATACAAATTTCAGATACGTAAGTGTTGGGTGATTGAAAATAGTGAGAACTACACTGCTATAAATTCAGCAAACTTTACCAGATAAAAATAACCAACAGGGTCTCAGACTGTGAATTCCTTAAAATAGCAGAAATATTCCTGAATAGGCGATGGGGGATTCCCCCCAGAAATGGAATTTTCATTTATTACCATTTCCTCATCATGGACCCAGGAGCTGCTGAAACTCTGCATGACAAGTGACGGAGTGAAAGACCCTGCCTGGCAAATCACCAGCGGGTCTGGCTGCCACCCCTACACCCAGGGCACAGGTCCTCTGCTGGTGGGTGGTAGGTAGGGGTGTGGAAGGGGACCTCCACCCACCCAGCTGCTCCCTGCCCTGGGATAAGGAGTTGCCAGTAACCCTTGTATAGTCTCCCGCTCTCTTCCGTGTTTATCCTGATCTCAGATCTGAAATGTGTAGCTCGACATGGTATGTTCCTACAGAGACTCCCAGCTATAAGAACTAAATATTTTCTGAAAAATAAAAATTTCTGTCCAGAGACATTCTGGCTAATACCACAGGGTGTGCCCAGGTGGGGAAGTGCAATGGCTTGTACAACGAGTTGTCCTTGAAAAACCAGCAACTACTTCCAACATTTCAAAGTAAGGAAAACCAGAACACCTTCCTGCAGGAGGAGTATCTACCCAGGGGAAGGTTTCTCCCCAAAGGCCATCCACCTGGGACCTTGCCATCGCTTTGTAAAACAGATATGTTGACATACAGACAGAGAGGCACAGCCCAGGCCCTGGTGCCGCTCTGCATACCAGACACTGGCAAAACACCTACAGCACTCAGGCATCGGGATCGGGCACAAGCATTCACCCTGATGCAACGCGTACCTCTCTGAGGAACGCTGGATCCTTTGCCTCTGAGGTGGTCCCAGACTGAATTCAACATTTGTTACCCTCTTCAGCTTAGTGGCTGTTGTGGCTTTTACCTCTTTTGCATTTCCATATCTCTCTGTCTCTACAATTACATTTTTTGCTTTCCTCATACATTTTTTCAAACCCACTAACGCAATATGTGACTTACCCTATTCCCTCCCAAACTGACTATATATTTGTTTTCAAGATTTTCCAGCAGTAGGTTGAAGAGGTTCAACTCCTTTTGTGAACTTCAGGCAGTTTCTCCAATCACTTGAAGTCTCAGTAAGAGCAATCAGTGATGACGATTAACAGCGCTCACTACAGAGCTGATGCTGAAGTGCCTCAGATGATCACTGTTGCTCGTCACTCGTTGTAGTTATAAAAGTCACCAGCTTCCACCATGGAGACATCCTCCCATGAAAACAAAAATGCTCCTCCCCACTCAGAACAGGAGACCCGTGTCTACCTGCCAGCAGCACTAGTGGCACATCTCTGATGGGAAGCTTTGGCTGTAAGGATGCTCCTCCCAGCCAGGCTCTCCTAGCACCTGACCCCTCCGGGCACAGAGCATCTGGTCTGACCTCTTACAGCTGCTCTTCAGGCATGCGAGACCTTCACTGTATTAAGGTGGTTTTGTACTATGACACTTTTGTCTGAGCTACCTTGTCAATATGCAGAATATTTACATTTTTTGCTATGGTGAATCTTCTCTTGAGTCAGTTCTGTAGTTCTTCCCTGCTCCTGTCTCCTGTTTTCAAAACCTTTGTGGAAATGGCAAAGGTGAGACCAGCATGAGACTCTTCCACCTACTGGAACTGGCTTCGGCAAAACTGCAGAGGAAGCTCCGGAGTGCTCTTGCTAATATGACTTCCTAGGGGAAAAAAATCACTTTTATGTTCCCAATTTACAGAGCTGAAGCTCACAACACAGTTCCAACAGAATGGACTCCAGCGACTGGACTTCAACCAGTGCCCCTTGAAAACATCAGATATTTGAGACTTTGTACTTCTTGTTCAGTATTTTCAAAGTTTGTAAGGAGTTTGAGTCTAGTTAAGATGTATTTAAATCCCTGCCTCTGCAGTCTTCCGAAGGAGGAGTGAAAGGAGACCCATGCCCCTTACACACAGAAGGACCCAGCAGTCAAGTGGTGCCCGGGGAACAGCTCCATACACACCACAGACAACACTGTGGTGCTTCCTCAAGTCCATGGCTGCAGACCATTTTTACTCCATGTTCTCAGGCTCCAGGTTCTGATCCCACACCGATGTGAAATTTATAAACACCCTTTGACATCGATGAAGCTAAAGAGGAGGAGATAAACACCTGGGAGGCAGACTGCCTGATTTAATACCGTCATGAAAGAGATTAGAGATGGTACAATACAAACTCACGTTGCATGCCACAAATGCACATTAAAAATCACTGCAGTACTGAGCAGAAGGAGAACAGGAAAGCTATGGTGAGAAAGGACTGAAACACTCATCTGCATTTACCCCTTTAACAAGTCCATATTTCCATACTGCTGTTCCTGCATTGCACCTACACCCTCTTGCTCAGCCATCACAAAGCATCAAGAAAAAGCCTAATCTTGATTACCAGTTCCACAGTGGACAGACAACTACATCTGAGGGACAAAAATTTTTCAATGGCTCAATTCAGAACCTGCTGTAAAAAATGTACAACCTGAATTTGTCTAACTTCAGTTTCCAATCTCTGTCTTACTCTGCCTTTATTGTGAGGTTAAAAAGCCATCTCCTTACGGGACAACTTTCTTCTCCATAGAGGAACTTGAGTACTACGATCAGATCACCACTCACTGTCTCCTAGATGAAACAAATTGACCAAGTTCCCTATGCCTTTCAGGTATGCTGTTCTTCAAGCTAGGAAGTGAGCTCATTTCATATCAGTCTTTTCAAACCAGAAGCAACCTGGATCCAGTCCATTTTATCCACTGAAGCTGAACCAGGGTGTCCCTTGCTTCATCCTAACCTCTTCACTCAGGAGACTCTGTTTTCCTTTCTTCTGCCTGTCCCTGAACATCCATTATTCATGCTGTTTTACCAATGGCCATCACAATCCACTCCATCCTCTCTTGCAGTGTATCCTGTGTGTTGTTTCTGTCTCACTGAGAGTCTCCGGGCAGGGGGGCCATGTCTGATGCTGTGTTTGTAAAAGCACCATGCATGCCTGGTGTGACAGAAAGCTACCGCTAAAGTGTGTGTTTTCTCAGTAAACAATGTAACCTGCAAGCCCCAGATATCTGTATAACATCAAAGTTATTTTTAAAAAGAACAGTGATTTCTAAATATGTCATCGCAACTGCAAAAAAAGCAGCCTATTTATAACTGTAATATATATATTCTATTTAAGATGAGTCACAGTTTCTTCAGCTCCATCAAGTTGCAGTCACATCTCTACCCATTGGTTTTGTAATTACTCTTTTAACTGCTGTAATACCTTTAAGGCTTGCCCCATGCCAGCCCCTCTTTGTGGTACAGACAGCAAGCACCTACAAAGGGGAGCAGACAGTGTCTAATGAGGCAGGCTTCAGCCTAGTAATGCCTAGAAATGACATCCTGGGAAGGATGTACAGTACCAATGTAATCTTACCCGTGTTCACAGGCAATGAAACAGTATTTTGCTCTCTCTTCTAATGGACATTGATCATAGAGTAGCTGAGCAAGGAACAGAATCCAATGCACATTTTTATGAAATCCCTTGAATTTCTTAGCACCTAATGCTTCATCTGTGAAATATCAAGTCAGACGCTGGGGGAAAGTCACGTTCCTAGGCTGAAGACGAGGCTCCCAGTAGGCAACACACAGTAGCACCCATCTTGCTGCCACATCTGCACAGCCCGTTTCTCTTCTGTGGTACCAGGGATCAGCTGCAGCCAGAACGAGGCTCTGAACAGACCGAAAAGACATGCCTGGTTGCAGCACTGAGTGATCAGGAGATGGGCCCTGCGGCAGGGGTTCCAGAGGACTGAGCTCATACCTGTGGGATGAGGTCCGCTTTGTACTGCACCCTCTGCATTTTTAATATGCCCCAGAAAAAAAAAAAAAAAGATTAACATGCCCTAAAAAGCCACTGAAGCAATAGTCTTGTAATGGAACCATCTATGCTACTGGTTACATTAGAGGTCTTGCCATTTCACATGTATTAATTTGGAGTGAATCCCTCTTTACAGTGATTCAACAGTAGTGCCATGTGATGTGCTCACATACCCTCTCAGATGCTGCTTTCTGCTTCGGAGTCATTTTCATCCTTTCCCATTTTAACCTTCAGGTAGAAAAGGTTGGTTTTTTTTTTATCTGGCCTCTGGCTGCCACAGTTTTCTGTTTGCCCTGATGTCCTGCTGGGATCCTCCTCCACGGTGAATTGCCAGCCAAGAAGAAAATGTGCTTCAGTCTCAGCTCTGCCAGTTTATGCATCAGCTCACATTCACCTGCACGGAGGGCACAACAGACAGCTTGGGAAGGGAGGAGGAAAGCTAATGTCTTAAATACTTCAGAGTCAGATTGATCAAAGTCTTTTGCTAGAGCTTACACCTCTTTGTGCATTTGTGACCTGAACGAGTTCTCTTTGGCTTAAGAAAGTGGTACTGAGCTGAGCATAAACAGAATTGTTACACCTTTGTTTTCTGGATTTGCTGGTACCACCCAGCCACCCCAACACTTTCCCCGAGGGAGAAGTGGCTGGTTCATTATCCAAGTCCTGAAAAACAAGGTCCCACCATTACTGCCAGTTTGAACAGCCCTGTGACTGGGACAATTCATTCTTTCAGTCTTTTTGGATGTTAGAGGCTTGCATTGTATAGTTCCACCGCATCCTATTCGGACACTGCAAACCAATACCACAAGAAAGGGGAACACAGCCCACCACCCACCCTCCCCAGCTGTCCTGTCTTGCCTTTTACATCTCACAGACTACCAGCTCCCTCAGGAAGGAAGTGCTTTTATTTTGCTTATGGCAGGAGGAACCCAAGGCCAGTGGCTGGAGTATTGGCAGGGCTGGCTTTGCATCCTCGGTGAGTCACGGAGCTGCCATGTCTCCATCAGGTGCAATGTAAATCCAGACCAGTGCCTGTTCCTTTTCATTAAGAGCCTTGAGCTCACTGCAGAAAAGATGAAAAGGGCTGGTCATTATCCATTACGTGTGACCCATTCACTTGCTGATGGGCTGGTTTTCATCTCCCTGCCCTGCCTGTAGGCAAGCATCCCCCAATACCCTAATCAGCTTTTTTTATTCTCCCCCATTTATTTTCCTGGGGGCCTTGTCAATGGTGGCTCCATTCCTTCCCCATGCCTCCCAGCGCTGCAGATTCAGAAGCATTAAAAGGTTCCAGCTCACGCTAACAAATTCCAGAAAGTCTGACCGTTTATTATGAAGTCGATGTAGGAAGGATTTGAGAAAAGCACAATGTAATGAGAGAGCCAGGGAGATGCAGAGCATGGCCACATCCTGGAAACATGCAAAGGGGAATGGGAAGGGGAGGCGGGGAGCACTTGGAAGCCCATTAAATGAGGTGCTTATCATCTGATTTATGTAAATCACTTCAAATGCCTTCATTTATTAAAAGTA
The DNA here is from genome assembly GCF_947461875.1 of Haliaeetus albicilla. Classification (NCBI taxonomy): domain Eukaryota; kingdom Metazoa; phylum Chordata; class Aves; order Accipitriformes; family Accipitridae; genus Haliaeetus; species Haliaeetus albicilla. The sequence continues at coordinate 52,811,403 of NC_091484.1, read as the reverse complement.
TTAAGCTGCATTACTGTTTGCCTCTGGTCTCCTAATTTGGTTGCTAATGTCTAAGACAACTGTTGAAATTAATTTGAAATTAATGTTCCTATATAATTATTTAATGAATCTCACATTCACTGCCCTTAGCTCTCAGTTGACAAAGGATCGCACACACCACATGTAAGAGGTTGGAATACTGACTGTGATTTTAAAACAGTTGCTAAATTATAGTTTGCAAATATTTTACATTTATATCACACACTTCATCTTGAAGGATCTCGGTGTGTTTGAAATGTTACATAACATTCATTCTTTAGTAAAATTCCATCACAAAAACTTTCTGGGCATCAATCTTCTTACTTCCCTGCATGCCTTGGAATTAAATCAAATTTAGCTGTATTATTATGCAAACACAAAATCATACCTGCATCAAAAGATTATTATTAGGGCTGTAAAGTCAGACACGTAAAAGATAGGAAATGCTGGAACTGTAACTGTGGGCAATATAAATTCCTTTTTCCATACATATGTATTCTCATAGTCTTTAATTTTATGATCATGTATTTTCCTATACTCACCCCCTCCCTCAAGGGACTTATTAGTCCCTGTTAGTGTTGAAGAAAAAAACAGGATAAGAGAAAATAAGGTTCAAGAAACAGCTAGCAGGGGAAGGTAGCAACTTGTGGAGTCCTTGCCTCACTCCTTACAAAAGCTGCAAAGGTTGTAATGAGTGTTCCTCCTTTTCTGGGTGGCTGACTTGATACCCCATAAATCCTGATCGGCAGAAATGCTGAATATGCACAGCAGTAACTGAAGCTAAAGAAACATTCAAACGTGCAGAGCATTTTACATACTACTGAATCCAGTGAAACATGAGGTCCTGGAGTCTCACACCGAGCACTTAAAATTAGCGTATGCTTCAAAGAGGGGAAAACACTTCTCCGTCTCCCAGGGATGGTGGAAAACATATTAGAGCATTTGCAAAGCACACAGACTGCTGTGACGTGGAGACCCAAACTTACTCCCTCGGTCTGTACAGCACAGTGTGGACACGGTGCGATAAGCAGGGAACAGGACACACTGTGACCCAGCGGCAGAAAGTATCTAGGGAAGCTGTTTGTGCTGTTGTGCAAGCTAGCAGAGGGAGGCAGGGACCTGACGAGGAAACACCAAGTGCTTTTCTGAAACAAAAGAGTTGAATCGAAGGCTTTCCAGACAGCCTTAATTCTAATTCGGACTGCTCACCATTTTGTGCGCTCACCTGTGACTTTGCATTTCTCCTTACGTGTGTACAGATTCTTAAGGATCAAGGTAAAGCGCGAGCGCCAAACTCATTAGCAGTCAGGGACCCTTCAAGAGCTTTCCTCTGAGGTAGCTGAACAGCGCTTTGCCTTGGGACATCCTCAGCATCTAGGCCAGAGCAAGCCAACCTTCCCCACGCTGCAGACCGCCACCTCCGCCTTCACGTAGAGGAGAGCTGTAGAGGCACGCTGCGTACCCCAGCATGGCTCAGGCTAATGACACCGCGTCCAAGAATCTCCCAGCTCGGCTGAGGGACGGGCTGGGGAGGAGACTAGGTCCCCAAACACAGGGCGACATCAACCTCTTTGTGACCTGCATCTCCTTCCCACAACAGGGCACAGAGACTACCTGGCAGCCCACACCCAGTCGCCACACACACACCTCCATGTGTTGGCCTACTTTCGTAACTAGAAAGCCCAACCCCTCCTGCGCTCAGATCTTTGCCAAACCTCCCTCTCTCCACCACACTGCCACTCTTGCCAGGCTGCAGATCCTCTTCCCAAATCCGACTTCTTTCAGAGCGTCCTCCCTCACACCCCCAAAGCTTTCCTATCTATCTCCCACACTTCACAGTTCCCTCAGCTAACAGGGATCACTGGAACATCTCCAAGGAAAGACTTCCAAAGAAAACCCCTCCCAGCATGGCCAATCTAAAAAACTCCAAGCACATGGGAAGATTAGTTCCTTTTGAAGTTGCATAGCAGGCCAATTAGGGTGAATTTCTACAGTGACTTGCTACAGCGACAACCCAGTCAACCACCTCAGCTTCCCTCTAGAACACCAACATTGTCAAAGATGAAAAAAAAAAAGGGCAAAAAACACTTTAGCTTGCCTCAAAACCAGCTGGGTTTTACAATTTTTAGAAAGAAATAAAACGGCCAGTATGAAGTAGAAAGCTTCCCAAGTCATTTTTATACTAGGAAGCTTAAGAGGAACCATATGACCATGCAATAAACTTGAGAGCAAAAAAACTTGAGAGGCAATTACACAGGCCATCAGCCTCCGCGAAGTGCTTGACTTCGCAATAAACTACATTCTCGTAGCGCTTCGCACATCACTTGTTTACTCCTTTGCAACAAATTCTCTTATGCAGACAGCATTACATGACTGTATCATCAAACCAATCTTCAAAGCAGATTGCTCTTTCTTCTCAAGCTGGGGGTTTCGGGTCACGTGCTAGCAGCCGAAGGTTATTATTCCAAGAGCGCAGAGCCATCAGACTACCTCAGCCTAGGCTTCCCTCCCAATTCTGCTTTTGTGAAGAAAGCAGGAAAAGATACTAACATAAGACAACTGTGGCTCAGCAAAAACTAAGATTTCTTGAGGCAAAGATGCTTTTCCACCTCTGTGGCTTCCTTCTGCTGCTAGCAATTGATGGGACAGGGCTGCTTTAGCCAGGTTTCCAGAATCCTGTAATGGAAAGCAGCTGTCCCTATCCAAAGATTGCACCAGACATCTCCATAATGCTTGTCATCTTCTTTTGGTCAGTCTCATTACTCAACTTCCCAATATTGATGTGTCAATAACATCAGCAATCCCAGAACTGTACTGAACATACCTTTTTCTTAGAACTCCCAATGCTAACTTTAGGATGTTTGCATTGCTATTTGCCACCCAATACACAGACTTTTCATTCGTTACTTGTCAAAATATGAACTCCAGAACTTTGTATTCCGCTGCATTGGGCTGCATGAGCCACACATTTCCATCTGAACAAGTCACTTACTTACTTGATCATAAGGCAAGTCTACTTGAAAGGGCCTCCCTTTCTTTCCCCAAGCAGTAACAGAACCAGACAAACTGAAGGCATCCAACACCAGCTGAAACATTTAGTTTTGCAGAACCATTCAGAAGGCAAGGGAAGGTCTCAGTCTTTACAGAGCTATCTTCAGAGAGCAGTTAAGGGTCACAGTGAATCTTGCCTCCACCATGAGTATCACACCACCTAAATCATTTGGGAAAGGGGAAGCTTCCTAGCATTTTGCATTAATAAATGCAATAATAACGTAAGATACTCAGTTATTTACTTAACAAGGTTAAAGCATTTAATACCATTATTGCATGTCCATCAACTAATACCTTTATTCTGAAAGCTCACTTTAAATAATGTCTCTGCTTCTCTACAGTGAACTGCTGAAAAAGCAAACAGCTTATTCAAATTCCATGAGTATATAGCTGTATTTGCCCCTTTACTAAAAAAAATTATTTTTTTCCCCATTTGCAGTCATGACCTAGACTTCCAGGATCACCATATCTCCCTATGTCTTTGCGTACACCAGCTTTAACAGTTCCTTTGGGGAGGATTCACGGAATTGGTAATAGGTTTTGTAATTTCCACCTTCTATTTTCTAGTTCAGAGAGTAATCTAATCCTGTCACTACTGCTGTATCTATATGGCAACTATTCGTTGGTCTCCACGAAATGAGTTGGAAGTTTGATTTCCGTTCTCAGCAGGCATGTTTGTGTGATATAGAACTGCTGTAACTGGCAAATTGGTGGCAATTTCAGCAGAGATGCCTAGGCTTAAATAAGCATAAGAACAGAACTTTCACCTCTAGAGAGGTCTCCTCTTTAACAGGCTTGAGAAATGACAGACCAAGATTGGAGAGCTTGGATTTCTGCTGCTGTAAGTTGCACTTTAAATTGGGTTTTATCTTTGGAGTCTATCAAACCGGCACCCATATGAAATTACTAACAAAAATAAAACAAGTCATTATGAAATAAAATCTTGAGGCAAAATAAGCTTTATCACTCCTCAAAACTCTTTTCTACCTCTGCTGCATTTTAATTGGAATACATGAATATTTTATTTCTTTTTGACACGTCCACTTTCCCTATGACAGAAACATTCACTAGTCTTCATTCGGTAAAGCTTATTTAGTTCCCTATGACGGAAGCTGGTGCAATACCATCAGCCACTGATAGATCATTAGTAGCATTCTAGGCAAGTCCATGAATTCTGTCACACAGCCACGTCAGAACTGAAATACAAGTTAGCAGGTTAGTAGAGGCTGAACATATGACTAGGCTAAGATTAAAAACTTTATTTTTTTATACAAAACAATAATAAATCCAAGCAGATAATGAACTAAGTGTGTCTTCTCATTTTCCACTTTTTCTTCTTTTGTCAATATAGTCTATCCACAGTTCAATGTTAAACCACTCCATATTGAGCAAAAACTACGAGGTTTCCATCTTGTATCCATGTTTTTCTAATTCAGCTCTGTATAGAGAAAAAGTGAGGTATATTAAAACATACGAATAAATATTGTTAGACATTTGCATTTTTACAAATTAAATATACTGCACAATATACAGTCCTTTTAGAAATAACATGATCATGTTGCAACTGCTTTTTGGTTCATACCAATAACCTTAACCTCACTTACTCTACTTCAATTTCAGCTTAGTGTCTTAGATCACTAAAAGTGACTTCTAAGTGAAAAATTCAAATACTTGTTTTAATCAGTTATTGTCCTCTGACCCACTGTGGCCCGAGTCCAACTATATGGCACAAAGCAGCACGTGAGCCTGCAACAACTCCAGACACATTAGAAAAAATAAAATATTGTCTTATACCAGTTCTTCTCAAGATTTCCCTAAACCAAATGAGCTCACTAATCTGAGCAATTTAAATGCACACACTTCCAAAATAATTTTAACTTTTTTCTTTGTTAATTTTAAATAAAAATACCAGACTGCACTATTTTTAAATCTTAGTGCACTACTGCTTCCAGCGAACAATTCTGAGGGAAAAGGATTGCTTTGCTCCCCTTAGTTGTGGCCAGGACAGCCAGTCAGCAACGGCAAATGTTATCTCTCCTGCCCTGCCCCCCACTTTGCTTCTCACCTGCCTCAAAACTCCCCAGCCAGAACTACATCCTGTTTTATCTCCCAGTGTTAGCATACATGTAGATACAGTAGTCCAAATCTCAAAAAATATTTTAGGTTAGTTTACATACTTAGTAGTGTAATTTTAGAAGTGGAGGACTGCAGCATTTTCTTTTTAAAGATTAAATAGAAACATGCTGCAACCAAGCAACATTACAAACTATCATTTCACACTGGTATACAGTCACCAATACTACAGGCTACAGTTAAGGCACAGTTACTGAAGGTTTGTCAAGATCAACTATGTTTATCAAGAATTATGCTATCCCTTGAAAGACTGCTTCGCTACGTATCAACTTCTTTTCCAATATTACAGTTTAACCGTGTTTCAAACTTGTAAGAAACAGCTATACCAACAGACTATTTTTGTATCTTCTATATAAAGATTTTACTTCACCTGAGTAAAACAAGGGAGATCAGCCCAGGAACTGTTCAACTAGGCTGTATTACAGACAGTTTGCTCCTCATGCAACATACTGAGGGATTAATAAAATGTGACTCTGTACTGAAGCTTGAAACAATTTAAGTTATAATTATGCATCAGTAAAGGATTAACTGAAACTACAAGTGACAAAGAGGATTAAACAACTGGATTGGAGGTACCCAAATTGCTATCACTCTTTTTAAAGCATGTGATGAACAATTACTTTGCTATTGTTGTTCATAAACAGCACGCTCATCACACACAAGAAGGGACTCTTAACATTAATATAGATAACTGAACTCTAAAAATTTGTCCATTTGGACAAAGAACAGCAATGCTATTTGAAGGTATAGAAAAAATTTTTTAATGCACTTTGCATACCACATAGCATAGAAGAGATAATCTTGGATCCCTTGCCATTAGTCTTTGCAGTACAATTCAGAATCTTCACATATATGCAGAAAAGTCCTTAGAAAAGGATTTATTCATGTTAAATTGAAAAATTGTCAACTGTATCACCATTTGCAGAGATCTTTGTACTGTTTAAGTTGCATAGAACAGCAAACGCATGAACACATCAATGATGTTAGGCATATTTCCAGGCTCACAGTACAATTATTAAGATGGAAGTGCTCATCAGTACTTCACTGTGCTATAATCCCTCAAGTCTGGCTCTGAAAGGCTTTAGACAGAAAAGCACAAGGTAGAGCTTTCATTTATTTCAGTTTCAGATCTCTATTTGTTAAAGTAAGCAGATTTGAAACTTTCAGATATTAACTAAACAATGCCATTCTAACCATCTTCTAGAACAGAAAGTTAAAAATAAAATTACCTTAACTGATTGGAGAAATCATCTTCTACATTGTCATCATCCCAATTGTCTTCCCAGACGTGCGCATCTTCATCTTCATCTAAACCAGTCCAATCTAAAGACAAAAAAGAGGTCTAAATATTGCATGCTGCATTGCTTTGGTACCACGTCTTACTAACAGATTAGTTCAGCCTCTGGGCAAGGTACTTCTGCAGGTAATAAATTTTTCTAACAGAACAGTCTGGATTATATTTAAGTGTTTATAAGACCAAAAAGCACAGAAAGATCTAAAAAATACCTCACAATTTCTTGTATTATAAGAAAAATGCAACTTGGTAAAAACAAAAAAAATCATTACACACTTCACATCATGGCTTGCAGGATTACACATTCATAAAGAGACATTTTGCATACAAACGGACAAGCTGCAGCACCATTGTAAAAAGAAAACAGTATTGAGTACTTGACTCCTAAAAGCTATACAACAGGTTTGCAATTCCAGGTTTGTATTTAAATACTTTTTTCTGATTAAAAAAGTAAATATTTATCAAATGCTTTTGCCAAAACACATACACACAGATCCTCAGTTCACTCAGATCAGCTGCAGAGAGCCTGCGGATAAATGCCGAAAACCTATCTGTGATGCAGAAGCAAAGGCAAATTGAGAGGCATCTGCAAACAGCAGTTACTGCCCGTAACCAGCTACTTCTGGATTCTCAAAACAGCAGAAGCTGTTTCCTTACAGAAGCAAGACACTAAATGTCCATTTGCCAATGTAATTTTTATTTTTCCTATAATGAAGTAATCTGGCACCGCTGACAAATTACTGATCACCCACCTAATGCTTCATTATTAAAAAAAAAAACAAACAAAAAACCAAACTACCTACCTAGTTTAGAAAAATGACAAAAATGAAAAATCAGGAAGGCTCAGAATCACTATGTAAATACAAGTCAGTTTACTTCACTGGGGAACACAAATTTCTCAGTTTTCTTCTACTGACAGACACCAAGTTTTTCTAATATTACCAAAATAAGAAGCACCCCAATTTTCACACTTGTGACCTTGTATTTCTCAAAGTCTATTAGTATATTTAAAGAGATAACACTATTCTTCCCCTTACAATTCAGTAAGCCATCTGCTGCCCATCCAGAGAAAGCTTCAAGAACTAAGGTCCAAACTAACATTATGATGAAGTATGAAAAGAAGCTAGTAGGGTGAAAGATTAAAAACTAATTCACTGTGAACAACTAACTTTATAAGAATGAAGGTTGGTCCTTGCATTTTCTCCTCCTTTTTCTAACACTGACAGGCAAAAAAATTAATGTTTGAGATTAACCAGGACAGGAAAATCCATTTGTAAATGATTAAAGACACATATGTAGAAGGCATTACAATTAAACTTCCCTACTCAAATAAATTACATAATGGGAAAAGATGAAAAAGCATAGAAACCTACTGGTCCTAAGGACAGCAAAAGACGAAACTAGGAAGAAAAGGTGAAGAAAAAATCCAGTATATAAAAAAGCATTTTTTTAATTTAGTCATACTGCTAGTTGCTCAAAGGGAAGGAGTTTGGTTTAGTACTTATCTGCAATAAGCTTTGCCTATTTATATGCAATGGATATTTGGGGGGGGGGGGGAGGTGTCAAAATAAAAGCTTTACCACTCACATCATTTATCTGGATTTCAAAGATTAAAAAAATAAAGCTCAAAACAGTTTAAAAAGAACACAGGGTCAAACTTTTCATCTACTAATGTGGAAGTAGCTCAGGCAGATCTACAAATCTGAGAAAAGTCATAGTAACTAGTATCCAGCACAACAAACAGCAGCTTCAGTCATAAGTGGTCAGTGGGGGAGACTGCGAAAACATGCTCCAAATTGCACTGAGCAAAGAAGAGTCAAAAAACCCCATGTTATCTTCCACACTGAGGGGAAGAGAGTGAAAGTAAAGCCTAAATTATATTCTCATCATTGTAGCTACAAGATTCTACAGTATCTGTAACTTGACACTATACCCCAGAATTGCAAACTAAAGTGATTATTCCCAGCTACATTACATGCCTATGACTAAGTAAAAAATAATAAAGCATTATCTGGGATTGAAAGTATTAAGAACATTTGGGAGCCTGCTACCATTAAGTATTACTAATATACACCAAAATTACAAAATCAATTTTTATAAACTTGTCATGGCTGGACTCAAAAAAAAAATTTAATATACTGATCACTAACTGCCGTAGTCTGCACTCGGGAAAGGAAAACAAAAAACAGGCTTTAGAGTAGAGGATAAAAAAAACTAAAATCATATCATTTTACACATTACATTTTGCATTCTGAAGAGCATTGTACAAAAAGTTTGTAAGTGACCAATTCACATACACTTGAATATCATGCTACACTTCAAATACAGTATCCTATAAAAATAGGACACATCTGCTTTCGATACAAAAACTTGATTTGATAAATCATTTGAAGAAAAATTTTAAGTCCGAATAAAAGAAACTCCCCAAAAGCTAGTGTTTTTATCCCTTAACATAAGTTTACATTATCTAATTTCCTTTAGAGAAAAAATAGAACGTAAAGTTTTTCTGCTGCATAGAAAGTGATGTTTTAAATTGAAAGAACAACAATTTGGCACAGGTTTGAGCACACAGGTATGATGATTCTTTCCTAAGCACTGAAGATAACATTCAAAGTGGTCTGAACATTCTTCATAACATCTCAAAATTATTATCTCTTTTGAAGATTTAAATGGGCCTCTTTAGAGGTTCTTATTTTTTGCAAGATAGATAAGCAAGAAGCCTGATTGTGGTCCCTCTTTAATAAATCTCTCTTCTACCCAGAAAGTTTGCACAGTACTTGGTTTTAGTAGTACAACTAGATTCAAGTAGAATTAATTTCACCTTCTGTAACAGCAACTCAGTGTTCCGTCCAATCCAAGGTTCAGAAGCATACTTGAAAGACTTCCTTCATCCCTACTGCAAATACTTTATTTACATTAATTAAGATAAACATTTTTTTTGCTTGTTTAGGAAACACATATGGAAAAGAAGGGCTAGTCTTCTCAGTTTAGTTTAGCTATCATCTCAACTATGTTAATAACTTTTTTTTGTTGATAAGTGCAAAAATATTATTTTTACTGGTACTGAAGGATTCAGAACATCTAAGGCTCGTAAGGCCACAAAAAAAAAATCACATATAATGAAGACATTATGAGAAAAAAGAACCACCCTGACACTTCATCCACCATGCTTTATATCATTTCTTGTTATCCACAGCTCGAGACAATTTCCAGAATTAAGGACACGGAGAAAACCACCATGCCCTAACAGGGATCTCTTCAAGATTATAGCTGTAAAAGGACACGTGGTTGTTTTACTGAAGTCCAGATTTAATTTCCTCATTCAATATATCTGTACCTACGAAATGCAAACCAACACGTAAATAAATATTTGTGCCTCAAAAGGTACGGAGACTCAGAATAACTACAGAGCCCATTATTTCCTTTTCCCGCTTTTTCCCACCTTCCACTCCGCCCCTCCTCCCGCCTCTCCCTAGCGATTCTCACCCCGAGAGCTGAGGTGCGGCAAGTTTCTCCCGCACTTGCTGCCAGCCCCCTGGCACAATGACACAGCACTTCCAGTGCCGTGTGCCCGGCACCGTGAAACCAGCACAGCTGGCCACAGGCAGCACGTTCGTGCCCGACCCCGACTCTGACGGGGCTGCAGCCCCGCACCTCTGACCGGGGTGGGAGGGGGGGCAGGGACCGGCGGGGCACCGGAAAGCTGCCTCCGTACCGCCGAAGCGGTGCATGCGGGGACGCATCGCGCCGCCGTGGAGACCCCGAGGGCTGCTCTGCAGGCAGGGACCCGCTGACAAACCGCGCCCCAGCCCCGCCGCCCCGCTCCCGCTCGACGGAGCCCGAGCGCTCCTTCCCCGACTCGGCCGACCGGCCCGGCCCAGGCCGCGGCCTACAGGCGGAACTACTACTACTACTACTACTACTACTACTGCTGCTGCTGCTGCCGCCTCTCTTCCCGTCCCCTCCCCGCCCGGCACCTTCTGCCGGGAACTCCTCAAACTCGTCGTCCTCCTCCAGGAGCCCCAGGTCCACCGGCTGCTTCTTCTCCGACATGCTCGGCCTGCCGCCCCACCACCGCGTCCCGCCGCCCGCGGAGACTGATGGGATGGGGATGCCGCCGCCACCGCGCCTGCGCCCTGCCGGCAGCCGGCTGCCGCACGCCCGCCTCGCCCCGCCCCCGCCCCGGCCCCGCCGCCCCGGCCCCGCCCCCGCGCCCTCGCCTCCCGCTGACAGAGCCGCCTGACACCGACCCCCCCCCCCCCCCCGCCCCGCCGCTCCCCGCCTCCCCCGGGGCTTCCCGCCGGCCCGGCCCGGCCCGGCCCGGCCCGCCCTGCCCTGCCCCGCGCTGCCTCCCCGCCTCTCGCTGGGGTTCCCCTCAGGGCGGCCTCCCTGGCGCCGGCCGCCCGCCGGGCCTGGCTGCCCGCCGGCACTCGCGCTGTACCCCAGCGGCCGGGCGCGCAGGCTGCCGCCTCCGGCGCTGCTGGGCGGCTCCGGCTGCAGCCCCGCCGCGGCCCCCCTTGACCCGCGGGGCGCGGTGAGGGAGCAGGTGCCGGGGGGCTGGGAAGAGAGGAGGCCGTAAACCGGGATATGGGCCCGCCGCCGCCTGGGCGTGCTTCCCACCCCCCGCAGCGGGTCCCGCGGCTGCCGGACCGGAGGGTCACCGGCCGGGTCTGGCGGCAGCGAGGTGGCTCGGTCCGGAACGAGCTCGGGCCCCCGGAGCTGGCTGGCGCGCCGCACGGGCCGAAGCCGAGAAGAGGGACCCTGCGTGGAAAGCGTCAAACGCATTTTCAGTGCTGTGGGTGGAATAAATCTGTCCGCTGCGGCGTTAGGCTGCGTTACGCAAGCCACTGCCGCTACTGAACACATCTGTTCTCTTGTATCTGTTCGTTCGTTATTGATTTATATTCAGGCAAAACCTGTCAAGTATCGGCCTTCTGTCCTTCTAATCTGTAACTGGGGAGGGGGTGAGGTGGAGGGGTGTCCTTCTGGCGTTTTAACGTACCGTTTCAAAACCTACATCTAATTTACTATCTTTTTAATTCCTTGTCCAGCACATCAGAGGAACAAGGAAGCAGCTTGAAAGGGAGATTATGACTAAACTATCCACTAAGAGTTGGGATGTTACATGAAAAACAGAAATGCCTTGGTTTTAAATATTCCAAAGTGTATCATTTCACTTAATTCGCATTCTGTTGATGATTTAAACAAAGGCAAAGTTCAACACTTACTAGCCTGAACAAGTTTGTGCGTGTGGCGGCTCCGATGGCTTCTCTCTAGGCAATCACCTTATAACAGTACTGCCAGTTTGTTGGAGGCGTTGGGGTTTTTTCCCTCGCTCTGTGAGAAACTGATTCACGAGACAATGACTTGCACAGCTGGGTTATACTGTGTCCTAGATTTAAAGTCAGGGAAACAATGAAAAAAAAAATAATGGTGTGGGAATTCATATATAGTTCAGTTTCAACCCAGTATAAGCATGTTCTGGCATGCAGCCACAGTTAAGGCAAGGTGGGAAACGAGCCCTTCTGCAGACAAAAGGTCTAATTGAGCGGTCACATTTTATTTTTATGTAACGGAAGGACTGACTGACGTGATTGCGAAAATTATGAAGACTCCGGTTTAATAAATCAGTATGTGGAATCTAGTTATAACTTGGCTGGGATTTTTAGCAAGCCATGCACTTTGGAATAATAGATATCCTGCTCTATCCGGAGAGTACAAGATAAAGTCACAAAGTGGATAGGGGTCTGCCGTATCAAAAGTTTGCAAAGATCCCTGATCATTCAGTTACTAAGGCCCATATTCAACCCCTCTAGTTTTTGCCTTACCTAGAAGTAAACTATGGAGTTTGCAGCAGTTTGGGGAATACTGAGATGCTCAACTGCACCTAGATTATCTAAGAAAAAATGTAACTTGGAAACTCCTATGGACAAGTAGCTTCAAGTAGCCCTGGAACAGGAAGCAGCTTGAACTTGTTTTGAAGACTTCACCTACATATCTGCTGTGGAGAAAAGATACAGCAGTCCTTTCCACCCCCTTTTCTCCTCCTTCTCTGCCAAGCTGCTGGTTACGAAGTTCTGGAGTGCCAGCAGAGAGAGGAATTTGTATTTCCCTAGGGGATATGGCCAGCCACTGCACAGGGAAACAAGGAAAATCAAGGACTCCTGAAGCAGTGTCTTACTTATGTAGGAACTGACCACAGCCAGTCTCGGATCTGAGTCTTCCTTTGCATTTCCTGTCTGTGGAGCTGAGTATTCCCGTATCTCCAGTAAGCCAAATTTAATCTTATGTTGTCACAAAAGTCTATAGTGTCAAATTCTCCTCCTTTTTTTAGAAATCTCAAATTTTTTAATGTTTTTTTTAAATTTGTGGTTTCTGGAGTTTTTTGTTTAAATAAGAAGCTTAGCTCTTGTTTAAAAAGCAGAAAAATAAGTTTCTAGCCCAAGCAATTCGAAATGAGCTTGAAAATATGAACAAAAAGTATTTCAGATTTACCTATTTTACTTGTAAGATTCCTCCAAATAATGGATTTAAAAATAAAAACTCTTTAAACCCAATACCACAGGTTTTGGAATCCTGGAATTTACATTACCTTATCTAGTCTTTCTAGCAGACGAATGCATGGATGCAGACCTCACTGTAATTCCCCAAACCCTTTTAACTCTCTGCTAGTAAGATCTCCAAGGGCATAGGTATCTGCCATGCCGTGTTTCTCTCATCAAGGTATGCCCATGCTATGTTGGCCGAAGGACCTGATCTGCGAGGCATTCTCCAAGCCAGCCCACTAGACCTTGCAGGAGGAGGTGCCCTGTGGGCAAGGGGACAAGCTTGCCTTCAAATCTCCACTGTGTCCAAATTGGTTTTGACCTGATGTCAAAGCCAAGTGCCACAACCACCAGGCTGTTTGCTGGTTATTTGGAGGTCAGTCATTTTCTCTCTTCCAAAGTACATTCAGGTATTTTCGCTCATGGTGGAGCAGATTGGACAAGTAAATAACTCAGTCTGCAACACCAAATAGCCTACCAAAGAGATGTTCTCCTGGCAGTTGGTTGATGTGGCTGACATACCATATCCCCAGTGTATGCTCTTAACCACCAGACTATACAGTAAACAAGTAGAAAGAACTTATCCTCCCACAGGTAGTTGTTAGAAAACACTGATTTTAGTGCCAGTCTTGTGACTGTGATTTCTTAGCAGAGGCATGATCTTAAATCATACTTTCTTAAGGTTTCTTACTGACATCTTTAGGCATCTTCCTACTCCGTCTGTAGGCTTTGCATATCCCATACCTTACTACCCCCAGGAAGCATGTAAGGAACTTACTTACATTTCTCCACTGAGAAAAGACATCTTCAAATTCCACAAAGCATCACAGAATCTAAAAATTTGCTGATGCAGTTTATAATACTCAAGCCTTTTGGTGGGCCTAGCTCCATTGACTAGTCTTAATTCTTTAGAGAAAAGAGCATAAGGATTCAGCTGTCCAGAATAGATTTTCCAGTGTGAAAAGGTATTTGAAAGCTTACAGGAGAGTGTCCAAGCCCCAAGTGTGACTGGAGTTTGATAGTTTCTAGATGGACCAACAAGAGTAAGAGTTGCCTTTCAGCATCTGCCCTATGCAATCAGAGTGGGAAAAGGGCACTGATACATAATCAGAACACACTGCCATTGATTTTTTTTCATCCTTCCCGTGTTGCAGTCCCAAGACCGGTGGCAATCTTTACAGTCACCAAGCCTGTATCTCACGCGGGCTGAGGATACACAGAGCAAGGAATAGTTTTGATCTTATTAGGGAAAGCACTTCCTACATTCCCAAAACAGCATAAGAGATCTGCTTTCTTGGAGCTGCAGCCCCTGCACAGCACATCAGCTACATGTTGAATAGAATGGTCTTCCAGGGCCAACAGCCTGACATTACTGGGGGCTTCAGCAGAGAGGTCTCCATGGAAATTAAAGGAAAAAATTCCTATAGATTTTAGCAGTTTGCGATATGATTGTCTCTATTAAAACCTTAACTTAAATATACTCTTAACTGGTGGCATGTTTGAAATAATTGAACAAGACAATCCTGAGTAACTCATCAGTCCATCTATTATTCTTTCCAGAGCTGCACAGCAGCTATTTACTCAATATGATTTGTTTTAATTTTTTTATTCAGCATGTTTTATGCATTAGTATCAGAAAAGCCTGTCTTTCTCTTGGCAAATGTTACTGCAAGTTGTCTAGCAGGGAGGTGAGATTATGTAGATTTATTTATTCAGAGTGTAATTTGCATAAATAAAAAATGGAAATTGAGCATTTTTTCTGAATTAGAGCCTTTTTTTTTTCTTCAAGGGGAAACAAAAAATGTGTGTAGTACACCACTTCAGATTTCCTGATATTTTTAGGGGACTATTAGTCATTTCGATGCCTGGGCCCGTTTTCTTTGACTTGGACACTTTAATGGCTGAAAGGATGTTCTGAGGAAAAGATTAAGAAGAGGAAATAGAAGAGATTGGAAATGAATTTGCTTATAGGCAGTTAAAGGTGTCCTGTTGAAAAAAAATCTGAGAGCCATGTTGAGGATTTTAGACACCCTGGGTAAATGGTTGGTTTGGAGGTCTGCATGGTCCCAGGCTACCAAACAGTGCCTATTCAGAGAAACCCTATGCTGCAAAGAAAATTGGCGTTGTGTATATTTGATCCAGCTGGCCTCATCCACATAATGTGAAATCTGTGTGCACAGGCGCTACATTTAATGGACCACCAGCTCGGACACATCTGGCCAAGACCAGCAGTGTCCACACAGTTTACCTGAAAGGGAGAGAGACTGTCTTACAGTCCAGGCTGTTAGGTATCCAGGAAAGCAACTAGTTCCTGAAAAAAAAATTACAGGAAAGCTTAATACCATCGTTACCATTCAGAATGCAAGAATTAACCATGCAGAGCAGAGTATCTATCCTGCGTTATATAGCATATCTGGCAGTCCAAGCACTGGTTAATGCATCCTAGGAATCCCTTCAGAGTTGGTGTTCTGTGTCTCAGGATAGCACTGCATTTCATGCTGTGGTTTTTTGGATTAAATTGAAGAAAAAAGCATATCCTACATTCAGTGCATCTGGACGTTAGGAATGGATGGATTGCTCCACTTCTTTCAATAGCTCTGTACAGCTCTGGACCCGTGGCATTATTCCTGAGGTCAATGCCTTTGGTTTGCCACTATTTATTTATTCATGTCTGCAGAGGTCCTCTTTTTCTCTCCAGCTGCTCCATCATTCACCAGCACCTCCTGGTAGCCCACCCTGCTCCCACAGCCCATCCCTTCTCACAGTTGACCCTCACTGAGGTCAGGATGCGATTAGGTGGCTGGAGATCACAAGGAATATTAATCACAAGGAACACTTAGATGTTGCTTTACAGACTTCCTTATGTGAAATACACTGTGGCAAGCTATCGGGTTACCAGTGGCTGAAAAAGAAACAGTTCTCTCTTTACCCTTGACAGTCAAAAGAAAGTTTGATTTATTTTCTCATTTTCAGTTAGTCTAAAGGCAGCTGGGCAGTATTGCTACAAAGCTCTAGCTGTGTGTTATTGTAATAGGGGCAATATGTTTGTTCACTTCTGCTCTCTTCCTCTGTCTAATTGTTCTATTGTCTTTCTGTTTTCTCTCCACATTTGGGCTGACAAAATGTCTCCCTGGGTTTAGCCCTCTAGCCAAAACTTAACGGGCTCCTAATCAAGAACTAACACCACCAGCAGGCTATTTCCTGTCTTTGTTTACCATTCCTGGTATCATCTTTCTTCTCCTCTCAGTCCATCATAGCAAATTTTCACCATTATTTTCCTTTGAATCTTCCTCTGTACAGGGTGCAGGAAGCTTCCTATATATTGTTCCCCTTTCATTTTCTGGCCACACGATCTCTGGCCTCCCAGCTCTACATCCTGGAAGAGTAGCAGATGCATCCAGAACCAGATTCTGAAAAGCCAAGTAATCCTGGGATAGCCATATATTCCATGTAGCTATATCAGCAGAATGTTCATTGCCGAGCTTCAATGCAAATTGTATTGATGTTTTGAACATATAAGGGATAATTACAATGTGATTAATTACTAGGTACCGTTCACCACGACTTGCATTTCCATGCAAATATCAAGACTGGCAGGGTACAATTCACTTGCCTAAACAAAGGTCTCTAACATCGGTAGAGATGCCCTAAAACACAGGGCTGCCTGAGAGACCTTGGCTCTTCCCAATGGCAACTGGAGATGGGGCAAAATACGCTGGGGTTTCTAAAATGGTACCTGTTGCCTGTGTTTAAGTGACTGAATTGCACTCCTACCATACGTTAGAATAACTGCTATTGGTGCTTAAGTGTCTTTTTCATGTCACTGCACGCCTGCCTTTGTTTATTTCTGCCAAGTCTACCCTGAGAATACTACACTGTGGTAACCTCAACATGAGAGATTCACTGGACAGGTTAGTATGAATCATTACGAAGCAGGTGAACAGAGTAGACCTTTTCTTCCATGTAAAACATCCTTCTACCTTTACATATCTAGATAGTGGCTAAGTTGCGGCCAAGATGAAGCTCAACCCAAATAAAATCAAATGTTGTAGTCTGGGAAGAATTACCAAGCGTTATTTCTGATGCTTTGATAGGTAAGCAGGGCTACTCATTAGCAATCCTGGCAAGCTGAAGGACTTATTGATACCTAGACTGTTTCAAGGGCAAAAGTCAGGCCACCAAACTTAAGGCCACCCTCACCTTAGGGAGCTTACTCAGCCAGACAGCCCCTCTGGACTCTGAGTTCAGAAAACAGAGATAAATGGGCTTTTCCAGGTGGAGATTCAGAGCACCTGGGTTAAGTACCAGCCCTAAAACATAATTTGAAGGGACCTGTCTCATCTCTGACTGTATTAGGAGCCTAAGAAGACTTGTCCCGTAATTATGTGCTGAAAATGAGGGGACGCAAATAATCTCTTACAAGTACGAGTAACAGCAGTCACCCTCGTTGGCCACATTTTTTGCTCTGGCAAAGTCTCTCCAGGGCATTTTTAGCCCAAAATGTATCTGTTTAGCTTGTTTTTCCGCACAGCTCTCCCCCAGGAGCTTCACCAGTGTGTCTGGAGGGAGCTGACAGTGGCAGTTACGTGTCACTCAGAGCTTGCTGCTGCATGTTGGCTTTTCTGTGCTGGTACACAGAGCGTACACGCTGCCCTTCCATCCCCCTGGGGCCTGCTTTTCGCCAGCCCTGGCTGTCATTCAGCTGTTCTGCAGTGTCACAGGCAGCAGAGTCTCAGCTCAGGAAATTTCACTTCATTTGTTTTTTTGCCAATTAACAAACTTATAATTACTGATTTGGGTATTGAGGGGGGAAAAAGAAACCATATACTATTGAACAAATACTCAGGGAAACACCTTTCCTCACCTTTCTTCAGGCTCAACTTCAGACAGACACGTCTCCTCCCTCCTTCCTCACTTCAACTCCCCTTGTTTTCACCACTGGTTCCCACTTTCCCATCAGTGCCTTCAGTGAGGTGATGGGCAATGCAGGTGGTTGGGGTCAAGGCATGGTGGTTTCTGTCTGCTGCTCCTTGCAGTTCACTCCTTGCCCTCCACTGCTCCTTGCTTCTCACTGCTCCTCTGCCCCAGAGTGGGTCACCCATGGCCTGTGAAGAAGTGTTTGCAGTTGGTGGTTTACTTCCTAAGCTTGCATACACATCTGCGTTGCAAAGGCGCCAGGAAAGCAAGATGGATGTATTTTATCACATAGACTTATGCGGTAAATGAAAGTCAAGTATCTAAGGTATGTTTTGATGCTGAGGCCATGGATGTAGCTCCTGGGAGGTACAGCACAGGTGCCAGCAGTGCAGGGCCAGCGCATGGGCAGGACCGCCACGCTGGCCACCCCAGATCCTGCCGCACAGGCGGAGGGGCTGCAAGGACACCCTGACTGGAAAAGCAGATTGTGGCGCCCGTGGCATGACCCAAAGCATTACTTTTTATATGCAGAAACCCACAGAGCCCCAAAGTTCTTCCTCATCCATCCTGGAAAGCAGAGGATACCTCCTTCCTCAGAGCTCCTCTTAACCTGTCATTCCTCCTTTAGCATGTGTAGAGGTTTTGATAAACTATCTAGTGGTTTTCCACAGAAATGAATGAAGAAATGCTATGCCACTAGCAGAGGCATCAGTTAATTTCTTTTTAAATGAGGACAGTCTTGAGAGCTTGATCAAAGTCAGCTCTTTATCTTAGATTACCAAGTGAAGATGATGCAGTATGTCAAATCAGAACCACGAGGACCTACTGCGTCAAGTCCTGATCTTAATCCAGCTCATCCAATCCTTCAGCATGAGTGCACCAGCCCAGGGCAGACTCTGGGCTGCTGTACATACAACCACGCAGAACTGATATTTTGTTTCTTTTAGATAGTAGCTTTTTTCTGAATGGTATGTTACAGAAGACCCTAGAAAACAGACTCTCTCTGTTCCTCACTTGCTTTCCAAAGCACATAAATCTTTTGTAACTTTAATTCTTAGCCCCATAGTGAATACGATAGCACCAGTGACAGCTGGAATGCTTATAAAAGCAGCATCAGAGTAAACGCTGAGCATAAGTCAAACTGATCTACAAAACCAATGGGTTTGCAGAGTATGTATATAAAATCCTTTTGTCTACATTGCATACATATATATAAATTCCTATATTTACGTGTACAGCACTTATTAATCTACAACAGGTGAACTATACAACTAAGCAGGCTCATAGGATAGTACAGTAGTGCTAATTATTATCCTAATTGTCCTGGTTTCAGCTGGGATAGAGTTAATTTTCTTTTTAGTAGCTGGTATAGTGTTATGTTTTGGATTTAGTACGAGAATAATGCTGATAATACACTGATGTTTTCAGTTGTTGCTAAGTAGCACTTAGACTAAGTCAAGGATTTTTCAGCTTCTCATGCCCAGCCAGCAAGAAAGCTGGAGGGGCACAAGAAGTTGGGAGGGGACACAGCCAGGACAGCTGACCCAAACTGGCCAAAGGGATATTCCATACCATGGGACGTCATACCCAGTATATAAACTGGGGGGAGTGGGGCTGGGAGGAATCACCACTTGGGGACTAACTGGGCATTGGTCGGCAAGCGGTGAGCAATTGCATTGTGCATCACTTGTTTTGTATATTCCAATCCTTTTATTATTATTAATGTCACTTTTTATTGTTATTATTATCATTATTAGTTTCTTCCTTTCTGTTCTATTAAACTGTTCTTATCCTAACCCATGAGTTTCACTTTTTTCTTTCCGATTCTCTCCTCCATCCTACTGGGTGGGAGGGAAGTGAGTGAGCAGCTGCGTGGTGCTTAGTTGTTGGCTGGGGTTAAACCATGACACTAATGTACAAAATAAATTAGAAGCAGGTAGGATCACCTACAGCAGTATATAACAGCAAAAAAGTTAGATATGAGTACATTGTTACTGAGGTTGGCTGAGAAAGAAAGTAAAAGACCTAAACTGATTGTCATGTGAAGCAGTGGATTAGGAAACAGCTCCCTCAGTTTTACTGTTTCTGGCTGTATCTTTTGTAATACACAATAGGGGTGTCTTTTCTCTGATTTGCTTTTAAGGCTTTAGCACAATCAAAAGCTGGAGGTATTGTAAAGAAAATCTGCAAATAGCATGGAAATGTCTTGTGGTGACATTCTTATTCAAGCTCTGGGCCTGATTTTGAAAGATCCCGAACACCCAGAGATGCCAATGCTAAGCACTTCTGCAGATCAGATCTTTGAGGTCTGAAAGATTGTTTTATAATCTTGTTTTCATGCTCTTGCAAACCTACAAAGTCATTTTTTTCCCATGTAGTAGCACAGATTTTATTAAAACCATTTGGAACAGATATCAATGTTTTAAGGCAACAGCTTTGTGGTGACTGGTAAAATACATAACTCTAGTCAGTAGAACAATTTCCCTTCTTTCAGGAAACTGATAATATATTTAAAGTTAGGACAACATTAATTATTTAAAAAACAAAGCCTCTGCAATGCTGAGGCTTGAGGTCCTCTCCATTGCATCATTCTGCCTGGCTATGGCACCATTTTCACGGAAGTTCTTGCACATTAATGGCAAATGATTTATAGGCCATATAAAAAGTCAGCGCCTCAGAAAAAAAAAAAAGATTTCTGTTCTTTGTCTTTCATTGCCTTGTCATCTGTAGGGAAAAGTCCATATTTGCCATTGTGTCTTCCCTCAGAAGTGGTTTGAGGTGGCTGCAGTCTGAAGTATAACCAAAACGAAACAATAAGGTTTGAAATTGTATGTTCAGTGTTTATGCAGGCTGTATGTAAGCCACAAGGAAAAATAAATTTAAACAATCACATGCAGATCTGAGAAATGCAACTAAAGTAATAGCTCCTCAATTCCCATAAATATGAACTAAATTTAGAATTTGATTTCCCAACCAGTTATCACATGCATGGTTTATTGGCACAGTGTAACTGAATACATCCAAATGTCTAGCTCTCAATTTGTATGAGTTTAAACTCAAAGCTAAAAAGAGAATTGAAAAAATTGATATGCTTTTTAATGCTGAAAGAAAAAGAGAGAGGACAACAGATCTCACCTGTGCTGTCAGATACTCAGAATTCCTAACTAAGATATACAAGAATATTTGGAAACATCATATTTTGTCATACTGTTAATGACCCTAAGGATCTCCAAATATTCACCAAGGACTCTTGACAGCTGCCTTTTGGCTATAATGGAAAACCATCTTCTCTTAAAAGCACAAAGCAAGTAGCAATTGGCCTTTAGCTCTGCACACAGCCAAACCTTGCATATGGAAGTCCAAATTCCTTCAGGTATTACAAGGTGGGTTTCAGCTATCTGGTGTTCACAGAACAACTCTAGGTTCCTCAAAATTTGGCCTACAGTATTGACAATCCTTTAACAGTACTGGTTTTACACCTCTTCTTAAGGTGATTCCACCTTCTCTGCATCTTCAATGACTTTCAGAAATGCCCCTATAATATAGTCATTTTTCTTCAGCATATAAAATGCTGATTTGATTGACAGAATCATATAACCTACCTTATTGATTTTAAACAAGAGGAAAATTCAATCTATTTGAGGTATACGTAAGAACAAACAAAAACTATGAATACAAATTTGCTAAAGCAATGTGGCTGGTAATCTTCATGAGAAAATTTAATCACTTCTTTTTTATATTCACACAGGTCATTGCGTATGTTATATACATATATACTATATTATATACATGCTGCAGATGGTCCTTTGCAGTTTTGCATAAACTTACTTAAGAAGCACATCTGAAACACTTATTGCATAGAAATCTTGAATTGTACATTTTAAATAATGATTTTCAAATGATAAATTGTAATTTTCTTTTATGGCTGTTACAGATTTATATTAAAGCTTCACTGAATTGGACAATTTTTCAGTAGAGTTTACTTAATGTTAATCTATTCATTTGGGGGTAAATGAAGAGTTTAATGGTGAAGTGATGTAACTAGAATATAGTCTCAAGTGGTGTGTTAGGTTTATCAATCAGTGAAAATTGTGCACTTGAGTGTAAGAGCGCATGTCTATCCATATGATTCTTGCTGCCTCAGTTAATTGAAACCCTTTTTGCACCCTATTATCAATACTTGAAAAATAGCTCCAACCACATCTATTAACCAGTGTCTTAATAGATGCTTTATCAGCTCCACATAAATTGCACCTATTTCACTAGAAAGCAATTTCGCTAATATAAGGGTCAATTCTATGGTTCACTGAGATGTTCACTCAGGAGGTATTGGGGCACAACTGGCTGGCTGGATAGAGATGGATAGAGCTGCGGGCTTGGTCTTCAGTCCACTGAAACACTGTACAAGGTTGGAGGTCCAATCTGATTGCCACTCTCGGTCCTCATCGATTTTAACAAAAGCGAAGTATGCTCATGATGAAAATTAGTTAGACACCACCACTTCCACTGGGAAATCTAAATCAGAATAGAAATGTGTATTTTAAAATTTCCTATAAAATAGAAAAAAAAAAATTAGTTTAGACTCGGGACAGCAGAATTATGCACTGATACTGAGATGTCCTAAACAACTCTGTAATGAAAAGTTCTTCCTTCCAAAGCAACTTCTCCAAAGTTTTCATTGATATTGATACATTTCCTCTCTCCCCTAGATACTTGATTTGAATGAAAAAGAAATACAGATTTTTCTGAGCAGCTCAGGTCAGTGTCTCCTGAGATCATGGACAATTCAGCTGTGCTTTACTGTGCCTTAAGTAAAACCTAAGTACCTCCATCTCTCAAGCCAAACATACAAAACACATTTCTGAGCATGTCCTAACCTAGTTTTGCTGATGGAAACTTCTTCCACTTTCCAGTCCTTCTCCTTGCCACTTCTTCCTTGCCTTTCACATGCCCTTTCTGGTTCTCTCCTTTCCTGTTGGTTTCCATGCTCGCTTTGCCTTTCTTGGCCAATTGTCAACCTCATGAATCAACAGTGGAAGGAAAATGAAAGCATCTATGAAACAGGGAGAAAAAGAGAGATATGAGATGCTCAGCAGTGTCTAATCTAGTACTACTTAAAACTCTCTAAAGGCTTCTCTAATCCTTAAAGGCATTTTGGACCCTTGAACTCATGGGGTTTCACGTCCGCTTAGATATTACCCCCATACAACAGATTCTGCTTTCCTTTCTGTGGCCAAGTTGTTTAATCAATTCCGTCAGATGTGAGGATACAAGGTGAAGGGCAATGATGCTGGGTAATGCTTCTCCACCTCAGAAGGGGCCAAATGAGAGGCTTACGCTAGGGCAGCATCAGTATCTTCCATTAACTTTACCATTATCTGGCAAAGGTGGGTTGCTAGTAGTTCTTCTCTCAAGAAGGGGAATTTGTGGAAACAACCCTCGGCAGAGAAAGGATGTTATTAGTGCATTGTCTGCATACCTCTGAAAACACATAATGCCCCACCCTTCTGCTCAGTTTTGGGGACATTCTTTCTCATGGTTACTTTAACTCCCAATTCCTCAGAGAAGCTTGTTGCCATCACACAGAACAGAGCTTTGCAGTGTTGAAGGAGGTCCACTAGACAGCCTGAATATCTTTTTGGTTACTGTTGATTCTTTGTGTAGATCTGTCCCTGTGTTCTCTATCCATGATCAAAGGGCAAACCAGTGGAGCTACAAGAATTAACATAATAAGGAACTATACCCAGTTGTCTGCAGAAGTAATATACTGGAAGAATTTGCACTACAAGTGAGTAAATAGCTTTCCTTTTAGTCTTAAAGCACAATTTTATGGGACTATATGTTATGTAGGAAAGCAGAGCTGAAACTGGTACTACATTTATCAGGGCATGCATAGTTCAGTGCTTGTGGCACAACTATTCATAGGCAGGAAAAAAAGAGCCCCCATCACAGCCATCAGCTCTGAGCTATAGATCTGCAAGCTGACCAAGGCCAGCTTAGAGCTCAGTGCAATAGTAACAAACCTAGTTTGTATACAGAAAATTAAGGCTTGAAGTTTCAAAAAGGGTACAACAAAGATCAGTGCTTTACCATATTTGAAAACGTATTGTTCTCACTGTCACTTAAAAATATTACCCTACAGTGGGCAGACAGGGCAAAACCATTGCTGAAAGCTAACAGAAATCCTGTTATGCAATGAAGAACTTCCTTTTACAGTGCGGTATTTCTTCACTGAAAGCAGATCATTGCTATAAAGAGCAGGTATTTATCAATTTTCAAAGGTCTTGGCCCATCAAAGCTAGTGTTAGATTTGGAATTTCGCTTTTGTTGCCAAGGTGACAAACACTTATAAATATACCACATCTTCTAATGTGCTTTTAACTTAGTATTTTTATGGCTTTTAAATCAGATACCATTAGCAAATATATTAGGTAATTTAGCTGAAAGACCATTTTCCACTAACACTTTTTGTTACATTTCCCCAGGTACTTCAGTAAATGTCTGTTGTGACATTGCAGTCCTGCCAGGCTTCTAACATGTAAGGATACGTACAGTACATCTGGTAAGAATTAACATATTACCTTAGGGTTTTCTGGCTTTTTGTATTGATAATTACAAATTGTATAAAAGAAGACAAATATTAAGGGTTGGATACTACAGTCCATTGACTTCAGAGGGAACTCTGCAGAGGTAATGACTCCGGGACTGGCCAGAGGCCGTACTGTGTGTTGTTATTCTTGGCTCCCGTCTCCCCTTTTTATAGCACAGTAACGAGGCTTAAAGCACAGGGGAGACCATAAGGGCTCCATAGCAGGGCCCTTCCCTCTGCACAAGAGAAGCAAACAAACAAACAAAACCTGCCTGGGTGTTTTCTTCTTTTTTTCATAGGCTCGAAGGCCAGAGGAGACCTTTGCCATCACCTGGTGCGATGCCCCTGCAGGATGCCAAGCCAGGAGCTTTCCTGCCAGGAAACCGGCTGGCAGCTGCGGCCGTGTCTCGGACGGAGCACAGCTTGAAGGGGGCTGGTGGGGAAAACGGTGCTGGCAGACAAGGTGGCGGTGGGCACAGGAGCTGCGTGGCCTCAGGAGGCTCCTGGGGGCCACAGAAGAGCGACCTGCCCGTGGGCAGGTGCTGCAAGCACCGGTGGTGGAGCCGTGAGAGAGCTGGGCAGCAGGCCTGGGGGTGGCTCGGCAAGTGAAGGTGGCCGTGGCCCCTGCCAGCCTCTGACTGCAGAGAGCCACGGGTGTGGAAGTTGCGCTTTCCCGGCTATCCCGAAACCGATCTGGAGGCAGGGGCTGGGCTGGGCTCTGCTCCCAGGACCTCCATCTCGCACCAGGAGGCCCATCACGCACCGAGGGGCATCCCAACCAGGGCTGGAGGGGTGGGGTGCTGACAGAAAGGAGCAATCATTTCAAAATACAATTTTTTTTTAATTTTGACAAAGCTTGCCATCACTGAGGATTAAGCACAGTTCATAAACCAGTGAATAAGCTTCCTACAATAGCAGCATGTTAGATTGGGTGGAAAGGTCCAATGGAGAAGCATCCAGGAAACATCTTTCATGCCTGCACATTAAATTTAATCTGCCACCCTTGTCTTTTAAGACTCACCATTCATCTGCTGAAAAAAAGATGTTGATCTGAAAGAAAAAGAGAGGGGGGAAAAAAAACCCAGTCTGCTATAACAGTTTGCTTGGCAAAGTGGGAGACTCTTAGGGAGAAATTAATTGTGTGCGAGTTACAAAGAGCCACCCCGCGCTGCAGACACAGGGCCTATATATGTCGCTCTCGCCCCCTAACCCAGCACTGTCCCATTGGCCTCTTCATTCAGCACAGCTATCTGTCATGAAGAATTTAAGTTTCATATTTTCGTCTGTCAGTTGCGAAAAGGCCTGTCAGCTGAAGCTTACACTACCGTTTGCCAAAAGGCCTATAGCCCACGCTGACAATACACTCTTATATTTGTGCTTCCCGGCTCCAGATAATCCCCTCACTTTCCTCCTCAGCAGTCCAGTTATGATGAGGCTTAAATTGCATATTTTGGGGGTTTTTAAATCCAGATTTTGCTGATAAATGCTATCAGCGGGAATGAAATTAAATACAGCACAGTTTAGCTCTTATTACCAGCATAAAGACTACTATGGGCATTTTGTAAGGGCTATAGAGACGTTATTCATATTAAACAGGTTAACGTCTATAATGTCTATAGTCACAGGAACTAAACTTAGGAATGCTAATATCAGCTTTTATCTACTTTGTCTGTTTGCCATCCCTGAAAAAAACCCACCCGTCCTTCAAACAGGACATTTCCCAGTTTGTTTCTTTAATTTGATTTGCAAAGGGAAATAAGATAACCAGCTCATTACAAATCCACACACTACTGTTTTTATACTCTGAGATGCCACCAAATTACTTGTATAATGCCACAGAAGGAAGAAAGTGTCTAAATCCCCAAAGTATGCTTTCAAACCCCAACACTTTTCCTGTAAGACAGTTGACAAAAGTACTACAATAAAAGAGCTATAGTAAAAAAAATGGTCACCAACCCATATCAATCTGATACGTGCTTATGAGGGCAAGGAGGGATACAAGTAGTTAATCCTCACACCTGTAACTTTAGGACTGCACAGCTTTGATGCTCACACCTAAATAACAACACAGCAAAAAGTTAAATTGCTTCAAAAACTCAATCTCTTCTGAGGATTGTGGGGGGGACACAGCACAGTAACCCAGGTTAAGCATTTGCTGCCTTGTCTCTAAGAAATCAATTTTCCAACCATAATGCAACCACAAAGAAATCACATCTTTAACTCATTAAAGGCTTTTAAATTGTCTAATCGATTATGACTCAATTACATTTTTCTGAAGTCAATATTAGATTATGTTCCTATGAAACAACTTTACCATTTTCTTCTTTGGTGAAACATCATTTTTCCTTGCAGTTCTAAAATATTCTAATACAATATACTAGTGCCAGAGGTATTTCTGTTTCATTGCCTTATATTGTCATTTGGAAACTAACTTCAGAATGATTTTTTTCAACCCATGGTCTGAGACAGTCTGGAAGGAGAAGAAAGAGGGACTACTGTCGGGAAGTCTGCAAAAAGCCCTATGAGAAGCAGCCTTATTGTTAACAGGTTTCAGCCTGATCCACTTCTCCCCTGGAAAGGGTTTTCAGGTTTTCAGAGTAAAAAAAATGAAAAAAAAAAAAAAAGTTGAGAGTTACTGCCTTGGAATATCTTTTCCATGAGAAGCAAGGTGGGAAGTTGCTTACCCTCAACTGCCTCACGTTCAGAAAATGAGGGCAGCTGCAAGGCAATGTATAAAGTGACTCTTCTATGGAAATGTTTCTGCACGTGCTTCACACAATATTCATGTGATTGAAACAACTTGTGTGTGCAGATCTGAGCCAGTAAGTGTCCTCCAGGTCAGAAACTAATGCAGTCATAATGCTACTGAAAAAGCTGGAAATAGAGGACTTCCATGAATGTCCTAGCTGTTGTGCTCCCGCTGTCTTCCACTACAGCCAGCTGTGGCAAATAATTCTTCTCCCAATGGGATCAAGTTCCCACCTGTAAAATATTTTTTTGCTCCTGTTATATCCTTTGGCTGTGTCCCACCAGTAGGTAAAGAGCAATCAAGAGAAATGAAGCTAGAAGGGAGTGCTGTATCACAGCATGCATTTTTATTTTATTAGTTTACATATGTTAAGATTTGAATAGGATCATGTAAATAGATAACAATACCTGACAACAAAGATGTTAGTAGTATTATTAACACCAGCAATAATTATTAGACATCCAATAAATCTATTTTTTCCATAATGATAGTGAAATACTGCCAAGACAACAGCAATGGGGCATTGTCTGTTCAATCACTGGTTCAAAGCAGCAAGTACATCCTGCCCCAGAATATTCCCACACAATGACTTTTAGAAAAGAAGGGTGGGAATTAAGATAAATAGGGATCACTCTGAAAGGCAAGGAAAAAGGAAACCATAAAAGCTGGTGTAGGGTATAAATTGGCTCTTGGTGCATGGAGTAGTTGGAGGTGTCTGTGAAGCTAATCAGTGCTAAAGGACAGTGATTTGTGTCTGCTATATTTTTGTCCAAAAGATTGAAATATCTGAGGGACAGAGGTTTTGTGTTCCTCTATGTTACCACTTGGAGGATTTTGGACCTCACTATATTCTTACTGTTGTTACAAACAAGAATTCCCTTAGCATTGCATGTGTATTGACTATCTTAACTTTTTTAAAAAACAGAAGTGAAAAGACTAAAATATATTTTGTTTCAGGAATAAATTACTCCAGGAGCTTTAGCAAGTGATTTGATTCCCTAAGCAATGCAGACTTTTAATGTCTGAGTTGCACTGTCTTGGGGTAAAAATTCAGAAAATAGTTTCACCTCATTGAAAAGCAGGATTTTGCTCCTGAATTCCTGGGAAGTTCCCACCTAAGCTAAGTGCCTTCTGTTTTCCTGCCTCCTGGTTCTTTTGTCTCTGTGGTTACTTATTAGGAGCAGGCTCATTGCCTCATTTAAAGAACAACAAATGGAGGAGGCAGATCAACATTTCTTTCTGCATTTCGTTTTACCTACAGTTTGGGAACAGCTTCAGTTAAATCCAGCTTACCGTTCTCCACAGGCACATACAAATCAGTATGAGGGTGTCCAGTATATTTGTAGATGAAGAAAGGAGGGAAAATTTCTCCAATATAACACGTTCTCTTTGCAAGTTAGAAATACTGGCCTTTCTTACTAGTTTAGGTTGGGCAGTTCCCTCTTCCAACTGCTGGCTTTTAGGACTCTCATTCCTAGATGCTGAGCAGCTAATTTTAATTGCTTTAATTTTTCTGAGAAACTAAGCCCTTACCCTCTGCACAGACCCTCAGCACCTAACTTGGGGTAATAAACTCATGTGGGCAGCAGGATGCTTAACCGCCAGGCATGGCAAATACTCACCTCCCAAGTCTCTTTTAGAGATCCCAGCCAAACCTTTCTTCCCTTTTCTGTTATTCCTGTTGCAATTATTCCTTCTTCCTGCCCTCCAATCTCTTTGAAAGGATTTGTTTGATTATTAGCTACATTTTTGTACTTAAAGTTTGCAGTAGGGTTAACTTGACACACAGGCAGACGCCAGGAGAAATCACTTCTGTCGGGTGCAGAGCTCAAGGTAGTGACAGCAGATCTCATCTCCAGTCAGCACGGTAATCCAGTGGCACCGGCATAGGAGCCGCCAAGATGAAAGACCCTGTGCCCATCTCCTTGAAGTCAGTGGCCGTGTTCCAGTCCTCTTGGTGGGAAGCATTGGGTGCAGCTCTCCAGGACCTCTTGGAGAAAGCTGGTAGGATGCTGCATCCTTGATTAGTTGGTCCCAGGATAAAAACAACTACATCTCATCCTGCCCTAATGCAGACACAGCCTGCTTCCACCGGAGTTGGTGGTAGAAGTCCTAACTTCTTCAAGCAAGATTCATGTTTGGTTCTTTGAGTATTTTATTGACATGTCAATAATGTTCCCCAGAAACTTCAGGCTCCTTTATTTTCCCGTTTGCTTCACTAGGGGATAGGAGAGCCAGAGGCTAGGCATTTAGATCAGGGTTATACTGTTCAATCTTTCTACGGTGTGATAAAGTTGCCATGGCCAGCTCCGGGGAGTCATCACCCTTCTGACCATCAGGGGTCACATTGGTTTTGATCTGGCATTGCAGTAATGAACTTTCTTTGTTTCCTTTATCAGCAGGATGGTACATGTCTCCAGAGACAGGAAGACCCCCAGATGAGAGACGCAGAGACCACCAGTAGGACCTGTGTGGGAAGCAGTGGCAAGAACATTTGCTGGCCACATTTTATCCCACTTCTTGCCCTCACACTTTCACCAGCAGTCATGTGGCTTGGGGCAGGGCAGGCTGCAGGAAAATAGTAAGAAAAAACACAGTAGTGTTTCCTCTTTGAGTTACAGTATAATAAAATAAACAGCATGGAACTACTTGTCCCACTCTGTGAAACAAATAGATGGACTACGGACAAATAACTCCAGTCCCCAATTTTTCATCTTCAATTGATCCTGGATATTAAATGGGATAGAAGGGTAAACTGCATTTGGGGGTTTTTTTGAGTCATGTGCAGCTGACAGAGCATAACATAGGTGAAAGAACATGAGTGCTGTGGAGCTAGAAGATTTCTATGCTACCATAGTGTACATCCACAGTCATCTACTTCAAATTACTCCCTTCACGAGATGTACGAAGTTGGGGGAATTCAGAGACTCCAGCTGACAAAAAAGGAAGAAACAGGTTCATTTCTCCCCCAGACAGAATGTTTATTATGTTCCTTTCGCTTTGTTCTTTGAATGAGTATTTCTTCACGTTTGTTAAACTACACATCTTTGTAAAAGTCACAGCTTCCCACAACGTTATTAATTTCAGTTTGAGAGGATTGAAAGAGCAAGGGCACAATTAATTACACAGTATGAAATAGTTTGATTTAACAGGAAACTATAAAGATTTATTTTTTTAAATGTTTCTGAACTGCAGCACTAAGTGAAAGTGTAAAGCAAAAGATGATGGATTTTTTAAACGTCAAAGTAATTTTGCCCTATCTCTGGCCTTTCCATTTGCCACATTAAAGCAGCCCTGTTATTCTGTAAACTTCATAGTCTCAGTGGGAATACTACACAGCATTTGCCAGAGCCAGCTTTAAGGGGAGGCAAAGTAGGCAGCTGCCTACCCTAACAAGGGGCTAGATGCACCAAAAAAAAGCAAATCTGCAAATATAAAACATTATTATTTGCCAGCAGTAACTGTTTCCTGTTCAAATTCGCAAGAGAGAGTAGTATAATTCTTCTAGTATTTTGTCAGAGAGCGAAGAAATCCACAGGGGAGGACATGGAAAAGTCTTTCTGTCTGACATAAAAGGGGTGAAGGCTGGCACTGTCTCCTGCTGCTCTGCTATTTTTGGTGGCCTTTGGCAGCTGATGGGTTAGGGAGGCGGATTGTGGGAGCAGATCTGCTAACCCTGCAGAGGGCAAAACACCTAAACATGCTCGCTGCTACAGAAAGGCTTTGCCTCTACAAGCACATACTTTTGGAATAACTTTAGAGGGTTTTTGTTCAAAATAAACTGCCTTGCAGCCATATACAGAAGTTGGGGGGAGGGGGGGGCTGTTTTTTGTTCTTGCTTTTAGTTTTAAACAGCCTGGTGTTTTATTCCACATCACCTGCAAAATGGGCTAAAGCAACTCTTCTGGGTTTTTTAACTGATTTCTTTTATCTTTGCAGTTATTACACTAGAGAGAAGGACTGGCATTTTAGGTTTCCAGCACCTGAAAACTGCAGTCTTGCAAGCTGGAGTCTTTTAAATGGAAAGCAAGAAAGAAATGATAGTGGTTCACAGTGAAAGAATAACTTCTGGGACCAGATACTCGAGTGTCTTAGTTCTGGATCAACCAAGCAAATTAAGGTAAAACCCAGAGGGACAAATATACAGCACAGATCATCTTGGAAAGCATCCTTTTGTAGAAACAAATGGGGAAGTAAAACGTGGTGCTTTAAAAGTGCATTAAGTATACTTTATTCCTCATCTCAGAGTTAATTCAAGCAATAAACTCACAGATTTCACACAAGCTAAAGCTTCCTACAGATCTCACAACCAAGCTCCCTACTGAACCTCAGGGGAAGCTTTTCTAATAATTCCCTTCCCCCACCTCCAAGGTGACCTGGAAATGCTTAGAGAATTGTGCTTAGCAAAACTCTTGTCCTAAGACTTTTTATTATTATTGTTATTACCTGTGTTTTTCTCTGAACCACATATAAAAAAGAGAGGGGATTTCCCCTTGCACCAATTAAACCCCAAATCTCACCTCTCCTTTCTTCCCCCTCAACAAGAAGTTAACCCCTGCTGAGCTCTTTCCCCCAAGGCATCTATAAAGCCTCACAGGTGAGCTTGCTGCAGCGTAATGAGAATGAATCAGCACTGATCTTCCAACAGATAAACACCAGTCTTTTTTTTTCTAGCCACCTGGCTGTGGACTTATCAGACAAGAAAATGGCTATGGTTTGAGTTAGGTGGATTTTCTTCTCTTTTGCAATATTCTTCCTTTTGTATTTTCCTTCCTTCAGCAAGCACTCTTGGGTGTAAATGTGCTTTGGAACATCTTCAGGCTGGGACTTCTTTCCTAAAATCCACATTCTGATACTTTTTGTTGGAGGAAATTACCTTGTTTTGTGTATGCTCAGTCTCTTAAAGTCTTTCAGTTGTGTCAGGACTCTTTTTTCACCGAGTCCTTGAAATACAGATGAGTTTGTCACACCTGGACAGAAGTAACATGGAAATATTTTCATTAAAGTTAAGGTTTAATTATAATTAAACCTAGTTGTTATACCTCGGGAAAAATGAAAATAATTGTGTGGTTATATAGGTAAATTTGTCTTGTCTCCCTGTGGTTTTGACCATAAGAATGTAGAGTCAAGAATTGTAATAGTTCACGAAGATATTTTCTGTCCTAGATGTGCATGAATCATATAATTGTTTGCCTAATGAAGCTCTTAAGAATAACTAGAAGAAATGAAATGCATTAAGGAGTCTAACAGGAGAATGGGCCGTTGCACCAAATTACTTTGAATTTTTGTGATTGTTCTCAAGTAGGGAGTAAAGTGGGAGGATGAGAAGACAATTCTCCAGTTCAATTTCTACCTCTTCACTCATTTCATGTTATAAAAAAGTGGTTTATAGGACTGCTTTCGATTTATCCTCTGGTCCTTGCAGACAGGTACTGTTCTGTTGCCTTTAAATTTCACCTTTCCCTCTTATACGCTTTGAGGAGAACATCACCAAACAACATTAAGTCCTGTTTTCTTGAGTACTTTTTAAAAGTATTTCTGAGCAAATACACTTATTTAGAATTTGTAATATGAATTTTGGGGTCTGCTGCTACCCACAATTTTTTCTAAGCCTATCACAGGGGAAAGAATAAGGAGTCTATGGTTTGAGCCTTTTAAATGTGTGCCTTTTGTCTGCTTTGTTCACTCTAAAGGGAATGGTCTTTCTGCAAAAAAACCCATCACAGAAACATTTATCATCAGTCTCGTGTGCAGTGGGGGTATTTGTACCAGATAGCAGCACAGATATATTAGCTAGAGTTCATCTTGGGTTAAATTCTGGGAAAGCCACAGGAGAACAAGCTGTCTATTTAACTGGCATTTTGTATCTACAAGGGAGGTTGTGTTGCTAAAACCCAGGCAGGGTAAATATCCCTTGTGTTCAGAGGACTGGGATGTTAACAGATCTGCTGCTGAATTTATAACGCTATCAGTGATTTACTGGTTTTGTTGTGTCCCTTACTCATTACGATGTATTTAGGTGCATTTCTATACATGTTTGTTGAAATCTTCCTTCTCAAGAGCTGCATTTTGGGTTCAGTCACTGCCCATGGATTATTCCCTGGAAATGGAATGTTAATTGTGTTGGGCACAATAGATGCCAATATTTATTTACATAAATAAACATTATTATTCTATGCATAAAGCATTTTTTGTTAAAGCAATTTTCTTTCTTGTGGACTTGAAGAGAAACATAGTCTCATTTTCTCGCTTGGTGACTTAGATAAGAGTAAATAATTTTTCTACACCGCATTTTGTGCAGAAAGAGAAAGACGGGCAGAGAAAGAGCCACGTTATTTATAATAAATGAGAATTAAAGGTAATTAGTGGAACAGCACAACTCAGAGGATTGGTAATAGAATCCAGAGCCTTTTCTCTTCCAGGTGTTCAGATGCTGGGTAATGAACATGTCATAAATACCTCCATGGTGAGGTCACCAGTTTCAATAAGGTTTGCGTCAAGAGTGGCAGGAAGGCATTAATGCATGAGCATTGGTCACTGGGAGAACACAGAACGCTTCTGCCTGTCACAGAGGGGTGAAGACCGGGCTGTGTTGGTGATGGGGCTGGTGTGGACCTAAACAAGGGACCCTCTGCCAGGGGAGGCTGTCACCACGTACCCTGGCATACACTGCAACTGTCTGTGGTAGCTGTCCTGGGGGGACCTCGTGGACCATAGACTTGCTGTGTTTGCTGCGTGACTTCTGCTGCGTTTTCTTTGCCGGATGCAGCTGTGTACAAATGCAATGGCAAAGGGTCCCTAACAGGCTTACGTGCTGGAAGCAGCAAATGATGGCTTATTTTATGCAGGAGATGTAAACTAGATGACTGTGCTAACTCTGGCCTCAGACTGTAGTTCTCACAGTTTGTTTCCATGTAAAAACCATTACTTAAAGGAAATGCTACACTCGCTAACATCAATCTGTACTCTTCCTGACCTGTAGAGGAGCAGGGTTGGATCCCAGGTGTGCCTTTTTTGTCTGAAGGCAAAGCTGCTCCCAGACTTGCTTAGAACAAAGACCAAATCTTTATTTAGCTGAGGGTTTGTATTAACAGCGTCAGAAGTTTAGCTGTTGTTTTGAGCCTTTTGAAAGCAGCAAACAACTCGGTCAGAGGGCCATGTCATTCCAGCACTAAAGAGAATTAATTCCTTTTTTTTTTATACATGGGAAATATGGTCTGTGCACTTTCTTAGCACTACTCAGAGCTGTGAAGAGAGCCTAACGCTTGGAGCTTAGCTGCATATACCTTTAAGTATTTCTAATTGAAAAACACAAAGCATTGTTTTCTTTTGGAGAATCAGTTCCCACTTTGGATTTAGGAAAGAATGCAACACTGAGATAATCTCACTTTTCCCATCATCATCCTTTCATTCTTCTTCGCTTCCCCCCTCCCCAGACACAAGGTGACATATCCAAGTACTTGTCCTTCAACAGATTCTTCAGCAAGCAACAGAGCAGAAAGCCCTAATATCTATTCATTTGTAATCTGTCATTCTTAAAGTATTAAGGACAATTGACTTCACATGTCTCAGGTAATTAGAATAGTCATCCTTTGCTCCAGATTTTTAAAGTAAGTGTCTCAAACTCTTAATCAGTACATTTATTGATGTCTTTCAACATATCTGTTTCTTGTCAAGTGTGTGTGAGATTTGAAAAAAATCTTGCATACTGAATTCTGCATAAGAATTATATTAAAAACCTTTTTCTGTTGCTTTTGTAATCAAATAAAATATATTCGTGACAACGTGGTATTTTCCACATTCAGAGTAATCAATCTCTTTTTTTAATATGGAAAACTGCTCAAAAGCAAATCAATAAATATAAATGTCAGGAGTTACATTTACACAAATGTTTTAGTACTTGTTTTCCCAAGTTTATATTTCCACATCAAGCAATATTAACTATGATAATAGCTAATACCATTTTACAAGCTCTAAGGGGCTCATAAAAAAAGGTTGTTGGATTTCTTCAGCTGTTACTGATCTTAGCAAGAAAAAGCAGCCATTCCTCACCTCAGAAACCCGAGTCCTAACTTTGGCCACTAACACAGGTTTATGTGATTTTTGTTAGCTACGGGTATGGGAGATCTCTAGGAATAGGTACACGTAAGTTGAGTGTCCTCAGTGCCCTCTTGGAGCACGAGCACTCCCAACAGATAGCGCTCTCCTGGTCTGGCAGATCTGTATTTGTGAGAAGAGCAATCTTTAGGGCTTGCTAGGGTATTGCCATTATTCTATAGCTATGACTATAGGGGCTTATCCACAAATAGGTTTTTGGGGCTCGCTGTCACATTGCTCATTTCAGCTGTCCTATTCAAGACACTCTTCCCCAGCATCTATTTAGCAAGGAACAGGCAAGTGTCTTGATGCTTTAGAGTAGTGGTTACTTAAACCATCCTGCAAGTGAGTCTCAGGCTGACTTCATGTGCTGGACAGGAGAAAAAAAAAAACAATCTGGAGTGGTTTTTATTGATTTGAAGGCAGAGTGGGGAAGCAGGCAGTGGGAGATGCATGTCCCTGTCAGTGGTGCAGTTTTCTCCTGGAAGCCGTACCATACCAAAAGCAGGAGAGTGTTTCTACAGCAGGGATTTTGCATGAAGAACCGGAGCCATGAAGTCTGGCCGATGCGGAGAGCAAAGCTGGTCCCTCCCTCCTTTTGCCAGTGTTTGCCCTTGTGTACCCCACTCTCTAAGACTTTCTACCTTTTAGGATGTGGTCCCATGCCTTTTAGGATGTGCAGTCCCATTCAGGGACGGGTTTGAACTCTCAGACTGAGAATGTTGTCTTTTTGTTGTTTGGGTTTTTTTTAATATTTGGCAATAAATTATTAACAAAAGATGGAGAGAAATATACTGTGGTAAAGCAAAAGCTTCGGGATAACTTGGTGTTGTCACCATGTCTTATGTCCCTCAGCCACAGGATATTCCCCAGCGTCTCCCTGGGGAATACGCATTGTAGACAGACTAGGAACCACATGTAGACACACACGCTGCTTAAATGGATGCTGTGCAGACCTTTTGCACATCCAGCTTGTTGGAAGAAACAGGGATGAGCTCCAGTAGCTCTTTCTTTGATTGGCACTCTCTCTCCTGTACGTCATCATCTTCAGCTCTGCAGGCTGTACCGATGACAACAACAAGAGAGAAACTCGAGCTGGTGGGGTGTAATCCAACCTGAGCCTTAGAGCAGACCTGGGTCTCCCAGGAAAGGTGCTTGCTCATTATAAGAGAGCTCTTTACACCTAAGGGCTGTGTACATGATTCGATACAGGGGATGCAAAGGAATATATTTGAGGTGTGCTTATTGGGAGTTGTCCCCTTTCCAGTGAATTTCTCCCCTCTTCCTTTCATTTAATTTCTCTTTGGGACTTGGGGTGGGTTAAAACAGGATTGTGAGGATGTGGAAAGAGGCAACTCCTTACTGAGGAAGAATCTCGCGAGTCTGTGGATGCTGCATATGCTAGTACATGACGGAATACCCTGCGGGCTTCAAATGAACCCCCAGTTTCACCAGGAAGTAGAAGACCCATGGGATATAAGGCAGCTGGCAGTGTCATGAGTGCTGTGAGTGCTTGCTCTTTCAAAACACATATGTGTTGAGCAGAATAACTCAATTACAGAAAGGGTGTTAGGTCTGTCTAAGTAACATAGCATTGCAGTTTTCTGCGGTAATGATAGCTGTCCAGATCCAAAAAACAAAACTAAGTCTTCATGTGGATGGTTATCTCCATCAGCCAAGGAGATGTATCTCAAGACTTCAGTACACTGGGTACCAAAGTGATTCTGAATTGTAAACCTTCAATAGCTCCTTGTTCATAACGGATGAATTCTCTGATTTACCTTACTTTGCCTTTCCTTAAGAAATGAATTGGTTCTGCACATACATAATACTTCTTTTTGTACTATATTACTCAACATGGAATAATGAGGAATACCAAGCTTGCACTGAGCAGCAGCAGGACAATGCTTGCCTCCCACTGAATCATTTTTGTCTCTTTAAAGGATTCATTTCCCGATTACTGAATTATTTTAAACATAATATTTAACCTTCACCTTCTTTAGTTTGCATGCACATTAAACAAGCCTGATAATTAGGGACTGACTGTTGCATCTCGAAAATTTGGGGCCACATTCTGAAAACCATTACTCTTACGAATAATCTCAGTGGAATGATTGATGTAAAAATAGCTGTGGTTTTAATATATAGACAATTGGATTTAATATTTTGCCTTCATCCATTTCATTGGAAGGTACTTAACTGTATCCCTCTGACTGCTTTGAAATTATTTTATACGGGTATCTAAACATGCACACAGTGATGTATTGCTATGTTTATCACTGTTTTAGTTCACCGACAGCCACTTCAGCTGAGTTGCAAATTCAAAATCTTCCCATAGGAGAGGCTAATTGACTTGTGCTTTTGTGGTTTATAGTGTCACCAAACCCCTTGACACAATTCTAGCTCTCTGTTGAACGGATGCTAATCTGTTCTTATTCTAACTATTGACTTAATGTGGATATAAAATCTATCTATACTTCTCTTTCCCGAGAAGACACTTTATAATTCAGTTACGATGGTAGATATTGTATCAACTTGAGACATTGTGACTCCATGGAAAAGTAATGTTTTAGTGAAGTTTATATAGATTTTGGCTTTCTATAACATATAATACTTTATCAAGAGGGAAAATACTGATACTGGCTCAGCTCAAACTTTTATTTCAGGACTGGGACAAAAGAAACTTGGTTTCATAAAAGTGTCCAGAGCAATTTTATTGTTTATTAAAAGCCATAAAATATACCTAGATTTGCTGTTACATTATAAATCATAGGCTTTTTCAAAACTAAGGCTGTGTAGACCGGATCTCTCTCTCTTCAGTTACATAGCCACAAAAATGAGTTATCCTATGCACTACATTTTCTCAGAGTTCAGAATGATACTGCCATGAATCCAAGAACTAGAAAGGGGCCAAAGTGAAAGCCAGGGATAGAAATAGGGCTTAGCTTTATCCCAGTGTGACTCTGTTGACTTAAGAATAACAGCTGAAAGCTTTAGAGTATGAGCTCCATCGCAGATGGGAGCTTTTCCACATGGAATTTAGGAAGGAGATAGGATAGGAGTTTGAAACCTTCCTTCTTGGGTAGGGAACTGGATATGTTTGAGGTAAAAAGGGAGGCTGTTCTTCACTCCTGGTCTAGAGGGCTCAGATTCTCCTGAGTGGAGCTACTAGGGGTAAGATTTTAGCTCAAAGTGGCAGAAAGCCTGTGCAGGCAATTGCTATCCTGACTTTATTCCTCATACCCTTTAAACTGGTGAGTACCTCTGAAGCAGAGACTGGAAGAATTTAAAGTCCCAGGTCTGAATCTGAGTTTTATTTGACCCAGAACTAGGTTTTTAAGCTAAATTATAGTACTGTCCCTCTGGCCAATCACAGGTGGTGTGGTAAAAATGAGCAGCTTTATGGTATGTTACCATTCATGTTCTTGCTGGGGCAGATCCAGCTTGGATGTCTAGAAAGCACAAAGCACACTGGAGCTGTAGCCACAACAAATAACAAGTGGGTTGGTGTGAACATTTTTATCTGCAGTATGTATTAATTGTTCTTTACTTCCTGACAGGAGAAGATGGGCACAGCTGAAAAGAGAGGAATGTTAGGGTATGCCTGGGGAAATGTGGGAAGCTGAAAGGCAAGGCCTGGTGCTCTTAATAACCATTATAATAAATTAGCATATGGTACAAATAATGCATCAGAAAAAGAAAAAAAAAAAGCTGTCTTGTAAAGCAGGACATAATTCTGCGACGTGTCTACTGTCTCTAGATAAAGATTTGAATGGTTTTCTCAAGAAGAAGCTTTATGCAAATGCATACTGTCATGTGAATCAGATTGAGGAAGAAAGACTATTTATGCATGAAATCCAAACATGCTTCTGGGGAAAGGAGAGGAGAAATAAACCCTTTCTTTCATCTCAAATACAATATATGTGCAATGACTAAAGAGAAATGAATGTGTCACCTCTATTACTGACACTAAGTGATTTCCCACTAACAATTAGCATGAATCAGTGATAAAAATCTGAGATGGAAAAGACCTATTAGAACATCTAGTCCATCTCCCTGTAAATACAGGAATCCCCCTGAAAATTTCTGCATGAAGCAGTTCACTGCCCTAGAGTTTGTGTTTTCACCAGTGCCACTTCACATGGGCATTTGCTAGTAAGTCTTTACAACTACCACATCTGTTCTTCACCCGAAAACTGAATTACATCAATTCTGCTCTTCCAGATCAAAGTCCTTCTGGAGAGACTTTTGGTCCTATGAGTACCTGGAACTTAAAATATATGTTGTTGCTTTGCAACTTTAAATACAATGGCACACAGCACAGAAGATGTACAAACTGTTCATATATTCAAGAGCAGCACAGAAAGCAAACAAAGGGAAAGGCTTGGTTACAGTGAAATAAAATAACGTAGCAGAAGCATTTTGGGTGACACCAAACTGGACTTAGCTACGTGGAGAAAGTGCATATGGAGGTGTTTGTGGCTACCAGGTTTTGGGGCTCGTTCTGTGCCATCTTTACCCCAAAGTTAGGTTAGAACAACCTTAGGATTGTTCAGACTCGTCCCATCTTGGAATGGCTGTCGTGGTTTAACCCCAGCCAGCAACTAAGCACCACGCAGCCGCTCAATCACTCCCCCCCATCCAGTGGGATGGGGGAGAAAATCAGGAAAAGAAGTAAAACTCCTCGGTTGAGATAAGAACGGTTTAACAGAACAGAAAAGAAGAAACTAATAATGATAATGATAACACTGATAAAATGACAACAGTAGTAATAAAAGGATTGGAATGTACAAATGATGCGCAGGGCAATTGCTCACCACCTGCCGACCGACATCCAGCCAGTCCCCGAGCGGTGAATCCCTGCCCCCACTTCCCAGTTCCTATACTAGATGGGACATCACATGGTATGGAATACACCGTTGGCCAGTTTGGGTCAGGTGCCCTGGCTGGGCATGAGAAGCTGAAAAATCCTTGACTATGGTCTAAACACTACTGAGCAACAACTGAAAACATCAGTGTTATCAACATTCTTCACATACTGAACTCAAAACATAGCACTGTACCAGCTACTAGGAAGACAGTTAACTCTATCCCAGCTGAAACCAGGACAATGGCCCCCAAAATAGTTTGTTCCTGCTCCCTTTTCTCCCCCCATGTCCCTTCTACTGAGCTGTGCAGGAGGCGATGGCACATGCCTGGCTGTGCTGGCTCTGCTCCCACTAAGGGTCTCTCAAACAGAGGGCAGCTCTCAGGCAGCAGCACAAAGCATCTGGGATGCAGACCACAGTCTGGCTCTTTGTAACCACTGGGCCAAGCTTCAATGGGAATTTAGGATCGAGTTTGGCGCTAATCCCTTTTTTAATAATAGAGAGGTACCGCTAGAAACAGAATTGGCTGGGAACGCCTTTGAAGGTAGGCAGTGTGTGAAGCAAGCCTGGAAGTTAACTCTCATATGCAGCTTGGCTTGAAAGTCGGGGCAAGTAGGTTCATTTCACTGCAATCTCAGCATACCCAGGCTAACTGCTTATTTATCTGAATCTGTAGCTGTTTGCGCTAGTGTGATGCTGTAGGCATATTCCATGCACTTGAAAACTGCCTGACCAGATTCTCAGCTGACATCAATTGATTTTTCCCCACTAATTTCCATAGAAAATAATTTCTCATCCCAAGCATTCTGCATGAATCCGAGATGCGAGGCCGGGCATTTTGCTGGTCACCCTCAGGATGCACGTCATTATAGTATGCTTCAATTCCTACCAAAGTTGACTGGAAACTTTCCAGTAAACCCAGGGGCTGCTGAGCAGCCCCTGTGGAAGTAGAGGCTGCAAGCGAGTGCAGAGTTATAGAGCCAAATGCTATTGTGGGAGTTTTTTTTAAAAAGAGGTGTTTTGCGTATGTGGTGATTCTGTGTTTGTGGCATCCTCCCACGTCCCTGCAGAGGAGGCAGTGGTCCTGTGCGGGAGCTGCTGCTGTCCCAGGGAGGGAGGAATGAAACAAACCCTCTGCGTGGGTAACAGCAGCTACAAGTTTTGCTTAGATGCCTGTGGCTGAACAGCGTTTGTGTGTGTGCAGCCTGGAACAAATGCAAAGGCTGATAAGATGATCCCAGGCAGATAAATTTTTAAAGGGTATTGTTCCTCTGAAATGCGTCAGTTTGCCCCATGTGAGCTAAAATAATTTAGATAAAATTGATCTGCTCATGGTTTTTCTGATGGCTTGTAATGATTTTTCTGAATTACAGTGATCTTTCAATATTTCTTGTAACAGCAGCCGTTACAAAATTTTCAGGCAGAAATCTGATTTACTTTTTATTTAAAATAGATAATGAGCATTTAAAAATAAGAGTTCCCGAGTCCTGGCACAGACCCAGTCATGGGTGTCCTGATGTGTAACTCAGCACAGATCATTTTAAAAACAAGAAGTCTGCTGAACAAATATAAGCTTCCCGCAGCCTGGCATGTCTGTCCCCATGGACCAATGAACTTCCCTGTGACTCGAGATATTTTTAATTCTGCTCTGGACTTTCTCCAGGAAATCAGTAATAATTACTAATTGTATTTTTGTAAGCTAAATGAAAGGATGCATTCTTTCTTGAAATTCTCCCTTAGCTTTTGCAATTAATTATGTTGCTCTTTTGTGTGATTAATCCTTGTCTTTGTATTACAACTTCACTTAATCAAATAGTGCTGTGTAGTATGCCAAGGGTTCTTAAGTGTGAGATATTTTCTCATTTTTCTTGTCACTTTTTTCTCTTCGCTGCTACTCACAACTCTTCTAAACTTTTAGCAAAGTGATGTTTTACTAAGAACTAAAGAGTTCTAAAATCATCAGGGGAAATTCGCATGAGATTATTGTAACTTGGCAAAGCCCCCCTGCCGTGCATGGAGCTACAAACTAATTTTCACCAGCTGAGGATACGTCCTTACATCACCAACACATACTAAGGCAGTTTTCTGACAAAACTATTATTTCAACAGAAGGTCAGTCAAAACTCCTAAATGACCTCAGGTTTTCTTTCTAAACCTTTGCTGTATGAAATATTTTAAAACAGACTTACCTGACCACCTTAAATTATATCTTAACATTATCCTCTTGCAATATGCCCACACTGGAAATGTCAGGCAGAAAGGAGCTGGTTTTGAGTGGTTTAGAGAAAGTCTTAAACACTTAGGTTGCTGTGCGATTTTGTGGCAAATCTTACTTCTTCCTTTGCAGCCAGGGAAAGGTTTTTCCGTGGTGGAAGTGTAGCATGTCTGTCATTCCAGCATAGCATGGCTGCAATATTGCCAGCATTATATGTTCAAAAGTGAGGAGACTGGTTTACACAGAGCAAGGTCCTTTCTTTAAACTGAATCATTTTCTCTTCCAGTTTCTTATTTTTTAGGGTGCCCTAGGGTCATATTTCCAAGGGCCCTTCTGTATC
Source organism: Haliaeetus albicilla (assembly GCF_947461875.1). Taxonomy (NCBI): domain Eukaryota; kingdom Metazoa; phylum Chordata; class Aves; order Accipitriformes; family Accipitridae; genus Haliaeetus; species Haliaeetus albicilla. The sequence goes on along the minus strand of NC_091484.1, from coordinate 52,768,587 downwards.
GTAAAATGAATAAAAAAGCAGACAAAATCAACTTCAGGAAAGGTGGCAACCTAATTGCTGCAGGACCTGGAGCTTTAAGAGCAAGATCTTACCAGCCTTGCAGTGGAAAAAGCAGAACTGGTCAGAGCTGCAGGGGGAATGTAGTCGTTTTATCACCACAGAGGTGTCAGTGGGTCAAGGATGTGTCTGAATATCTATTACCATGGAAACCCTGTCTCCCTGGAGCGGTGCGGAGGATGGGCATTGCCCATTCAAAGCTCCACCAAGGTGAGTAAGCTGGGCTGGAGCCCAGGATGACATCAGCTGTTAGGAAAGCACTGAGGAGGCTGCTTACCTTTCATCATGGGATCACTCTCACAACTTAATAATGAAATAATAAGCGAAGGCAGGGACTGAAATGTTCTGTGCCAGTGTAAATATAAGTGGTTAGCGAATAGATAAGATGCTAAAAGACATTGTTAAAACAGACAGTGCCATCACTGTAGCATGAGTCAAACTTCTTTGCCAATGAGTACCACAGTGGATTCCTCTGTGAAGCTTTTTACACGGAGTTCCTAACTGCAAGGAGAATGAGCAGGCAGAGGAAAAGAGTAAAAAAGTAGAATTAATATCTCCCATTAAGCGCTTAATAAATGCTGAAAAGTAGCTTCAAATATTCAGACAACTGACCTGCATCAGCAGAGGATGGAGGTGCATGCTCACCTTAAGCATAGCTGTAATCTCATGGAAATAAAATAAAATAAAGTATTGTGGAGTTGTATGGCCCTGCTTGCAGGAGTAATGCCAGGGATCTGTTTCTTGAACCGGGTCCTTTATGCAAATACTAAGTCACAAATGTGGTAAGGATTTATTTTATGTTCTTTCAAAAGAAGATGGGTTGGCTGTATTCAGTATATTAAATCCTTCCTGCTGCTAAGCTTAAAGAAACTGATTCTCTTGTAACATATTTTGATTTGACTACTGTAGCTTCCAAGTGCTATAAAGCACTAGAGTAGTTTGCCTTGGCCTCACACCTAGTTACAGTAGTGCTAACTTTAAAATTGCTGAAGAAACCCACATCTGGAGTCAATTGAGTGAATTTTAACCAGCTTTGGTGGTAATATGCAAGTAATATTTCATCCTCGTGTGTATTTCACTCATCTTATAAAAAAGATGCCTCATTCCAAGACTCCTAGACATATTTCTTTGCTGTCTCATATATCAAGAGTATCAGACTAAGCAGACCGCTTAAAACTGGATATGTCCAAACACTCTCTTATCCTAAACAACGGCGAATATTTTTGCCAACACTTCCATTTCCTGCAGTGGAAAAAAAATATATAACCCCAAAGCCTTGGCCAGATCCTGCTTTCCTTGAAATGCATGGCAAATTTGTCAACAAAACACTCTCTGGCTCGGTAGTGGGGGGAGAAGTTTAACAGCTGGAATTAACCAGCAGGAATAATGTGAAGCAGGCTGAAGCTTCGGATTAGGTTTAGTCTAATGCTGGGGTTCAAGGCTGAGCTTGCGTTCTGATCCGCCTGTGCCAAAATCACAGAAGCGACATCCAAAACCAGAACCAGAGACCAAGCCCTTTCAGCTCTGGATTTGGCCCAAAGCCAGACCAGGGCTGCGGGCATTGGTCCAGGAATCCAGCGCTGAGACACCCGCAGGCCCCAGATTCAACGGCTTGAAACTCCAGTTTTCTACCGTCAAAAATATTAGTCTGGTGCAAAGAAAGTACTTTTATTTACAAAAATGTTGAAAGCATAAGTAATTAATTCCTATTTGCTTGGACTCTGTTTCTCTGACTGTTTGCTAGGGGGATGACCAGCCATATGGGAGACAGGCATTAAACTAAACAAGACACCAGATTGGTTTTATTCTTTTTTTTATCTGAAGGGACCACCACTGGTGTAAGGCTCGTTTCTTGTAGCGCCTCAAAAAGCTATTAAAGGCAATTGTCATGTTGGACAGACTGGGAGTTGAAATCCGGAGATACCATCCTATTGGTGCTCCCAACATTTGCCGCCTCCACCCCTCTCCGACATGAATTTAATGCAGGTGCAGACACAAACCTAACATAAGGGAGCAATTTTCTGATTCATTCATGTAAGACCCTGAGGGAGAGTAGGAACAAGATGTACAAAGGTAATGTGGCATTGTTAAAAAATTAACTTTGCTTCCATTTTATGGAGCCACAGTGCTGTGTTGCTTAGTTACGTGGATCAGGAATTTAACTGTAAACAAGATATTCCACTCTTCAGTCCCTAGGGTTTTCAGCTCCATTTGAAAAGCAGTTAAAAATGTGCATCTTTTGCCATTCTTGGGTCGCTTCTTGCCATTGCTTGTACCCTTTGTGTCTGCTGCTGCTGTTCCAGCAGCGCTGGGAGATGGGGGTGGTGGTGTCCGTGCTAGCGTGACCACTGCCAGGCTAGAGCCACACTCCTCTCTGAATGCTGCACTTGTTCAGAGATGAGACAGACTGCTTATGACTTTTGTTTTGGGTTTTGTTTGTACAAATCCTGGCTGCATGGGTTCCAAGCATTGGGAGTTTGCCAGCTGGACTATGCAGTTATTCAAGCCATTGGAAGTGGAAAAGGGGTTAATTATCCCGGCATATTATTACATCACTAGTGGAAATTCTGCTTTTGCCCTCAGGATCTCCACTGCTGTGTCTTCTCAGAGCTGTTAAATATGACAAGGTCACTCACCCTGCTTTAGTAACAATGAGTGCTAACAAATTTGGGGGTTGCATGCATTGTCATTGCTTAACAGGGTCGTCCCTATAACCACAAGCACTGCCTATGCCTTGCACAGAGCAAACCTCACAGCAAGAGAGCTGTTAGATTACGCTGCTTTATGTTGGAATCTGTTTATAAAAATACAGTGACATACAACTTCCCTGCCTATTTACACTCTAAACAAGATTAGGCAACTAACAAATACGGAGAAGATGGGGAGAGATAAGTCATGAAGAGAGGTTAAGAAGTGGGGCTGAAGATATGAACAAAATACTTTAATTGATAAGGCCAACTTTCAAAATATTTTTCTCCTCCGCTTTCCTTCTGGCTCTGCAGATGGCTGGGGAGAATCTGTCTTTTACAACATCATGTATTGAAGCAACATGTACTTTTGAAGTTTAGTCACCCACTAATTACTAGTCTTTCATTAACAGCACAGAGACACAAATGATGAAGTACTTACTTATATCCAGTAGTCTCTATTGTTGAGGCTTAAAAAAATAAATCATTAGCTACATGCTTGTTAAGCATGCTAAGACTGTTTATGTAAACTGCCTTGCTCTTATTTTGGCTCACGCAGATGGTTAAGATACTTCAGCTAATATTTCTTATTTTAAAGAGACGGCTAATTGCCTAAATGTCAGAAGTGCTGAGTATTGCTTGTCTTGGAGCGAATGGGAATGTAATGTGGGTACAGTTCACCCTAAATGTGGGTTGCTGTTAGAAATTTGTTGTCTGGCTACCAATTTGTAAGAACAGCATTGTCACAGTTGAGGAAAACCTCCATTGTGGCCATGGCCACACAGGTCTCTCAAATCTCATGTTATTTAGGAACAGTTTTGCATTTCTCCACTGAGAGTGCTCTTCAAGGGAATATCTGAAGGCTGAGGCAAACATTAGTAAGCAATGCACTTGTTTGGTTAAGACTTCAGCCTTGACCTCCATCTTTAAGCCCTTGTTCATTATTAATCACGTGTTTCCTGAATCAAAGAGAATATTTTTGGAGAGGGAAAATTGTTCTGGGACTGGAGCGTTATATGCCAAACAGACTTGCCCAGATGACAAATAGCCTTCGCATGATAGCCAAGGTTCATCCAGCTGCTCGGCCCCGTACCAAGTGATTGATGGTGTTGATGTTCTAAATAGGCTTAAGATATGCCAAATATCAGGGCTGTAACAAAGTCCTTCAGATATATACTGTAGATAGGCAAGAAGGCATGTTCCCAGCATATGGCAATTCTGAGAGCGGTGTCAGGATTATAAGTAACCTCGCAGGGTTTGTCTGGTTTCTTTCGAAGTTAGACAAAAACAGTTTTCTGTGCCGGAATGAGCAGGGTCACGCGAGGTCTGCGCGAAGCTTCCGATTACCACCGATTTTCTCTGTAACTGGACACCCTTCGGAGTTATAACAACATTTGATTTCTTAGCAGAGATCAATAAACTGTTTTTCTACCACAGTTCTGAGGAGGAAAGAAGAATAGGATGTGCTCAGAAGTTGCTGTCAGGGGTTTTTTATGTCTTAAAGGAATGGGAAATTCACACCTGAATAGTTTTATCTTGGTAACATGACAGTGCTGGTTCTTTCTACTAATCCACAAAGGGCTGTTCATCAATATACCGCAGGATCAAGCAGCTGCACCGCAGAAGCAGCAGTTTCATTGATCACTCCTTTCCCCCAGAGAAACTTCCTTTATTTTGTATTTTCCCTTTGCTCTGCAGTAAATGCAGTTCCCTGGATTGAGCGGGGCTGTGTGCCTGCCAGGCAGGGAGCAGAAGCGCCGCCTGGGAAATGCTGGGATGCTGGAGGATGAGCTGCCCTCTGTTCCAGCTATAGGACAGGCAGAGGTTAGAGTCAAGGGTGGCAAGGTTTTCCTCTGCTTGGTCATTCGGAGGTGATCTCAGCATTAGACTAACCCCTCCCTGACAGCTAGCAGGGTCTCAGACCCCTCGCTAAGGGACATTCTCTGGTGCAGCCCCCCGGCTTGGCATTTCATGTCTTCACCTGCCACTGAGCCCTGTAATCTCGACTGGGAAATGTGTGTTCCTGGCCCCGCAATCTCTCCATGCAATGCCATAATCTCGCTTTCTAAGAGATTAACCCACCTTGGGTTTGAGTGTGTGTTTGAATGGTTTTCTAGGAATGACGCTGAGGAAAGCATCTTTTGTGAAAAGGCCTTGATGGTGCAGGCTATTTCCTGCCAAAACCAGCACACTTCGTAATCGGAAGATGAGTCAGGCTTACACGTGCAAAAGCAACTTCTCTACTGAGTCACTCCAGTTTGGGGCCAGCAGATACCTACTGGATGCTGCCGTGAGAAGTGGCCAAGACAGCCTCTGCCATGCACCAGACCCATAATGCAAATTGGCCATGAAATAGGATCAAGTGACTGCAGGGCAATCATATTTAGCCAGACCGTACCGGTAAACTCAGGATCAGCAATGCTCTGAAACACCAGCTGAGCAACAGAGAATGGCGTTTCGTAATAACCAGCTCAGTTTGGGGCCACAACATGGAGCAATTGGCCTGTGTTCCTTTTCCACTCAGCCTGGCTGTAACCGGCTTCTTCAGTGATCAGAGGTTTCAAAATTCCCTTTTCTGTCATCCCCACGGCCTGGCTGGAATCAGCCGAAATCCCAGAATCTGTATCTTTATTTATTGCCGACTCACTTCTTGTTGGCAGTTGGAACCGTTGTGTCGCCTGCCCACAGAGCCAACAGGCTGTCAGCGGTGATTAGCAATTAAATTGTACATCGTTCAGGGCTCTGTGGTGCCTCAAGTGATTTCGTTTGCATTCAGCCTGGGAGCGGAACAACAAGCCGTGTTTTAATTCACATTGTAATTTAAGTGTGAGCCTGTGAGTGGATGTTCTTATCTCTGTGTGCTCCATTTCAATGGAGCTCAAACTTGTTCAAAGTCACTCAAGTTAAATCAAAAGTGAGAGCTCGGAGGATGAATGGAAAATGAATAATCACACAATTACCTTCAACTAATTCAATATATAAATGAAACCAGAACCAGCTTTTCCAGTGGGTTCCTGTTCATAGGTAGCCCTCAGTGTGACATATCAAATGCAATGCTAAGAGTGAAGCTGGTGATGGTCACAGTCATATTCTTGACTTTCATGTCATCTGCTGATGGGGACGTTAAAGCCCTAATGGAACACCATGGGTATGTGGTCTCACCTGCACAGCACAATTCATCAAACATTGTCTAATAATTTGGGCATCAGGCCCTTAACTTCTGCCTGAATTATAGCCTGTGTTTCAGAAAGACGGGCAGTCATGACTTAAAGGCTACAAGTCACTGAGGATCTGCCACATTCCTATCCGACCTGATCTGAGGGTTAATCACCCTCCTTAAAAGAAGTCCCATTTCTGTTCTGTAGCCTTTTCTCCAAGTTGCATGTATAACCATCTGTAATGATAATGAACAGTGATATTCCTTACTTTTGCTGATTTTCAGTTGTTGGGGAAAAAAATTAGCATCCCTGACTTTGGCTGGACTGATACTACTAGCTAATTCCAGCTGGATATTCCAGTTCATTGAATAATTTCGGTGAAATTACATTTGGGAGCAGGAAAGCTAGATTTGCCAGACAGCCTAAATAGAGGGTGATGATGTTGTTCCCCTTTCAGTCAACAGCCAGGACACTCTTCCAGGCTGAATCGAACCCAAGTTCAATTTCCATACCTGCTTGAGATGGTTATGACCTGCCAGTCCCTGGCATGGCTCTGACACAGTTGTGCTGTGTTTCTAGGTGGGGGCTCCAGCAGTCCTTTCTGCTGATGCTGCTCTTTGCGTGGGATGCTGACGTATCATTTAGCCAGAAGGGGTGGCAGGTGGACATGTGTCCTGAGGCTGGAAGGGAGAACACTGATTCCGAAGGTGGAACATCTCACCTCAAGCGAAAAATTTAGATATAAGCATAAGAAGTGGAACAGTGCCAAGAAGACAAATTGACAGCTTCCCTTGCCTCGGGATGCTGGAGCCTGGCACATAAGGAGCTCCCCAGCTACGGCTCCTGGAAAGAGGACTATTGCACCCCCTTCTCCTCCACAGTAGGAGCCACTGGATGAAGAAAGTTGGCTCCTTCTCCCTCCCTGCGACTTTAGTCTCATATGCTTCTCTTAGAAGGGACCAAAAGGAATATTTCATACTGAGCAAAGCAAAATATTTTTTCTTTCATACAGAAGAACTGAAACATTTTTAAATGTCGTTTAAACTGTTCCTTAGACAGTTGCTCTTTTGGCTGCCAAATCAGAGAACCAAAAATTAGCTAATAATCCTGGATGATGCTGTCTTTCTGGGAATGACTTGTGAATAGGCTGTACACAAGGAATGGTTTATCTGATTATGTGCTTTTCTTATATGGTCTTTCTGTAAAGAAATGACAAGGCTTTTTTGTTTATTATCTTCTTTTCATGTACACTGATGCAGCTGTAGTTATATGGGTGTAAAATTGATCTGACATAAGTTCAATCACTATTTCTACTATGACTTGCATACATCAATATTAATTCATTGATCCTCCTTCAGCAATGGAAAAGCTGAAGACATGATGGAAATCTACAGCAGAGCTAGAAAATAAATCAAGTCCTTTGCATTTTGGTCCTGTGCCCTGACAACACTTTCTCTTCTTACTCCTTGTAACAGAGTATGTTTCACAGCATTTTTATTATTGTAACACTTGCTTAATTTAAACCCCGTTACTTGTTCTTCTGGCCTTGTAGATTAATGACATTCATTGGTCCCTGCCTTCCTTTCTGTATCTAGAGATATTTTCTCACTTCTCTCAGCTCTTCACCAGGCTGAACTTCCCCAGTCCCTTAGGCTTTTCCCACGTGGCAGGTTACACAGATGTCTCATTCTTGCTGCTCTCCTGAGCTCTCCCCCCCTCTCAGTCCTTCAGGAAGTTCAGCACCCATCTCATCCTCCCCTTGCTACGACGGAGAAGTGTTTGGACGTGTTCTCATTAAGGAGCAGATTTGAACTAGACTTCCAGAAGTCAACAGCTGCGTTGGGCCATTGAAATGACAAAGCTGGTTCTAGTTCTTGCAAACTTGCAAAGTTTTTAAATGCACCTAATGAAAGTTTGGCTTTGGATATCCCCTGCCTGTGAGCATTTGATCTGCTCTGCAGCTTTGAGTCTCCCAGTTATTTACAACTAGCTATTTGTATACTCAATGGGCTCCACTGTGTGAGGAAACTGTTTAAAAATACATTTTAAAGAGATGATTTCACTTCATGTGGTTCTTTTGCCAGCAGTGTGGTTTTTAAAAATGTTTTTTAAAACCTGTGTAGCGCACAGCTATGAAGCTGTGCCTTAAAAGGTGAAGCAGAGCCCTTCGCTTGCCGAGAGTGCTCAAGGGAGCCGCTGTTGGAGCACATTGCAAGCCCTGTGCACCGCTTGAAGGCTTGGTGGGAGTTTTGCTTCCCTGTGCAGGAAAAACAGTGATAAGGTTGTGCAGAAGCAGGCGGGAAAGGTTATTTAAAAATTGCTTCAATATGGCCGTTGCTATAACATTATCTGAATTGGCCTGGATATTTAAAAGAGAATTAGCCATAATGATCTCGCTCTGTCGCTTTTCCTTTTGTTTCTACTTTTCCCAGAAGAAAAAGAATTTTGTTTATCAACAAAGTTCAGTTGGGGTTTCTGCCTAGATCTCCTGTGTCCAACCCATCTCTCCGTCGCGTCCATGTCTGCCCTGGGAAGGATCGCTAAGGGCACTCGCAGAGATGGAAAGCCGCATCAACAAAATTATTCCTATCTAATCCCGCTGTCTTGATTAATGTCTGCTACCCCAAAAGAGGTAGCAGGTCAGCCAGGTCCAGCTTCAAGGGGAGCTGAGCATGCCAGTTTGCCCTGCTACTCAGTGCCTTCTCTGTTAAGGCAAAGCAGCCTGCGTGGAGATCCCATGGGTCGGGAAAGGGGTGATGAATTCTCAGCTGGGTGGGAGCAGTCTCCCAAAGGGCATTTGCCTGCTGCAGGCAAAACAGCTGTGCGGGGAGGCTGAAAATGATGGGACTTCAGACAACCATCAAGCCCTGGAAATACGTTCTCTCGTTGCTCAATCTCCAAAGTAGCAAATGTATCGCATTCTTAAAACAATAGTAAAATCTCATTTTACAAAATTTATTTTTGAGCTGTAACAGACTCAAGATTATTTTAATAAAACGACAGACCTCTTTTCCCCTGTCCTATAAAATAAAAGACATTTTCAGCTTGGAACAATATTTTTGCTCAAAAGAAAAGTAAACAAAGAAAAATGTGGCTTTCTTATGGAAATGCAGATAGCAGTTGCTATAGTTCTCAATAGCAGACTGGTATCTACAAGTTTTACCCATACATACTTTGCACATACTGCAGCAGTAATTGGTGGCCGAGCTCCTTGTTTCCAAATGACGTGCTAAAAGCAGCTTTCTGGCCACAAGACACAAATAGTTTTAGTTGTTAAACTTAATTTTGCAAGGAGCCTTCCTACCCTGTCATAAATTCTCTTTCCAAAATGCTGTGACAATGAATTCCTTAAAAGCAAGTACAAGTGGGGTAAGGTTTCTAGGGAGAGTTAGTATCTGTTACTTGACCAGCTGATTTATCCAAAAGCATGTTTGGTTTTTTACAGCCAGATTTCTTGGTTCCAATTTGGTTTGTATAAAATCTCAAAACAACATATCTGTTCAAAATATTCATGATGAATTCAAAGGTTTTCAAATATTCTTCTCAAGCTTGCAGAAATTTTTAAAAATTATAACCCTCGGTGGTTCCTGCTGAATTTTGTGTGCCTCACGTTGAGCAGATTAGTTTTGTTCTTTTTCCCCATTGGCTCCATCCAAACAAAATCTTCTAGTTTTGCATTTGCTGTCCAAAAATCCTCTTAGTCTCCTTCTTCTCTGCCTTAAAATTTCACAAGTATTAAATTCCATACTGAAAAAATTGTCTTCACACACTTCCATACGTTTTGATACCAAAAATGTTTGGAAGGCAAAGCAACATTCCAAATGCTAAAAATCATCTGAAAGGGAACAGCCAATCGGGGTAGGGAGCTTAATTATTTTTTTCCCCCCAAAAATAAAAAAATAACTCTCACACACTTCTTGAGCAAAAAATTTGGATAAAAAATAAAGAAGCTGGAAGTGGCTGGAAAAGATCTTCTGAGGAGTGATTATTTTTTTCCCCACTAGCAAAATAGGTATGGAAAATGTAAGTATGCACAGCTGTGTTTATTCCAATGATTAGACATTCTATTTCTCTGTGACCCCTCTGCATTGAGCTGGCAAGGCACCTGGGTATGCTTAGAAGTGTCTCATTCATACATTCACATTTATTCAACTCGGACCTTTCTTTCTCCCTCCCATGCCCTTTTCTTCTCTAAAAAGACCACAAAAAAACCCAGTTGAGTCTGGTGCACTCCTTCCTCTCTACTTTTTTTCATGTTCGCAAGGTGTCAGTTAAGACTCGGCCCTGTGCTTTTACACATTTTAAATGAAAGCGTTAGCACTATTTTAACAGTGAGCATAAAACCTTTCTCAGGGCTTTTTCAGGCTGAATCAGAGGGAAGGGGTGGCTGCAGTGTATCATATAATGTGACTGCGCGTGTGCTGTACCAGGAGTGCAATAGAAGCTAAGCCCCAGAGAAGCTGACTCCCAGGGTCTGCATCTCCCGTGCTCTACATCTGTGCTTGCATTTTATTTATGCAAAATATGTGAGCGTGTATAATCTGGGCTATCCTTGCACTAGTGCCTGACTGCTCTGGTTGATATTGATGGATGCTTAGTTGACATGGAGAGGTTTGCTTATAAAAACAGAAGGTTGGCACAGAAATTTTGCAGTTCAGACTCTGTTACTAATGTAGAAGTGGGACAGAGAGGGGTTAAAGAGTTTCCTCACTGTCATCAGAGAAGTTTGGTACAGAGCTGAAATTCCCCCTAGGTCTTCTGAGTCTTAATCTAATGCCCTACCTGCTACTTCAACCTTCCTCTGCAAGTATGCATCAGGTTTGGAAGCAGGGCTTCCTTTATGAGTGTCCAAGCTCCAAAACTTTTCCATATTTGTTTTTTTTCTACTATCACAGAAACCAAAAGCAGAATTTCCAGTAAATTGAAAGTTGCCAGATCAATTCAAGACTGATTACCTCAAGCTTATTACAGTTTTTCCCCCTGCTTCTTTGGATAGCTAGGTATTTCAGAGCACTAAATACTGACTGCAAACTGTAGATCCAGTTCTTCTTTCAACAACTGTGTCTTAACTTATTGTTGGTTTCCTCAGAGTTACTATAAATTTAAGCTGAAGAAATATGACTGTATATACACAGAATTAGCATAAATGAAATGACAACAAGAAGCATCTGTACATAAGACACTCATTTTCCTTTCCTTTCAAGCTATCTGAAATCATTAGCCGGCCTTCATACAGTGTGCTGTGTACAATACAATGTCTCGTATCGCCTCCACTCTGTGAAATTTGCTTTCTTTTTTTCTGCTTCAAAACCATAACTCAAAAGCTCTGACTTACTATTGGATATTAGTCAAAGGTTCATTTATTTGCTGTTTTGATCATTTTTTACAGGAAACGTTTAGGAAGGGGCAACTCCCTTACATGTATTAATTTCTACTTTATATATGACTAGGATGTGTTTGTGTTTGCTATATTAGTCGTCTTTTCTAGGGGTCAGTCTTGCGAAGGGCTGAGTGTCTAAAGCTTTCCACTGGGGTCCGTAGCAGTGGTCCAGCCACAGTACCCTCCCTGTGCAGAATCAAGCTATATGTTCTCAGGACATATTTGAACACAATCTAAAGAGAGAATTACTGGGAGATTTCTTGCACCCTTGCTGCACAACAAGGCTGAAAAGTCCTGAAGCTCGAACACGAGAAAACTCAACATGGTAACCCATCTCTTCATGTGCCCCCCAACATCATCCTTCACAGCTGGGGAAATGTAGGCAGATAGAAAAGACTTCACAGTAGAGCAATCCTATAATTAGATTTGCAGGGAAGTGTAAAGAAAAGATTTAAGTCTGAGATAAATGGGTTTCTGTGTATTGGTTTGTCTGCCTTTGGCTAGCTTGTTAATGCACTGGAAGCTATAGAGCCAGATCTGTATACTTTGGTTATGGAAAAGAGAGATAAGCAACTTTGGCAACATACAAGGTGGGAGTAAATGAGAACGGAAGTGAGGAATAGAAACAGCTACCCTGGAAGGAAAGGGAGAGGAAGCAGTAACAGGGATGCAGTATGAAATCTTTTCTTCGCACTTGAACTGGAAGACTTTTCAGGTGGGACATTTAACATGAAGCCAGACAAAGTACTAGCTTATACATTCGCGTTACTAACCTTGTGTTTTACAGGAATGAGCTAGTACCGAAAGGGGTAGATGCATGGAGTAGTTTCCTCTGGTGGCAAAGCTGATTTAGCAGGTTTCCACCACCTCGATTAAACTGTTTGAGCTAAGGAAAAGACCAACTATTTTTTTCAACCCCTAATATTTTTAAAACTCGGATCATCTCCCTTGCCCTGTTTTTAACGTTGCTGTGAAGAACTTGTCCTGCGGAGCATGAACTGAAGCACCCCAGCAGGGACAGCGAGCTGGGGGTGCTGCAGGTGGCAGTGATAGGGGACATCAGAAGGAAATGTCCCCTGTGCCACCAGAGAAACCACATGCTCTAAGTACCCTGGGCAGCTTGACAGGGATTTCCCTCCGCTGAGCGGAGGGAGAGAGAGGGGATGACTCTCAGGGTTTGCCGTCCAGAAGCGTCCAAGGGGTCTAAACGCCAACCCTCAACGAAATGTAATGGGCAGGAGGTGCCTGAATCCTTCAAACCCTTTGGGGGTCACACCTTGGAGGAGCGCAAGGAGAGCATCCCCCTGGGATGGGGTGGGATGGGGCGGCCATGACTGTGGGAGCCCGGCCGCCCTGCAGAGCCGATACAGCAGAGGCCGCGTGGAGGTGGGGAGGCCTGGGGAGCACCGGGGGAGCGGGTTTATGAGGCTCCCTTAAGCTCAAAGCACTTTGCGAGGGGTGGGGAAGGGCTGCCTTCCCAGCCCCAGGTTGAAAGGAGGGCTGGAGGGAAGGGGTAGGAACCGGCAGCCGCCCGTGCCCTGGCCCCAGGCGGAAAGGTGGTGCGTTCGCCGCCTTCACCCCTCCCACCTTTCAGCCACATTAAAGCCCGATTATTCACGCTTGATGTCAGCAAGGCAGGGCCCCACTACCCGCTGCTCCCGGATCCCTTCCCCGAGGGGCCAGATTACCCCGGCATGCACCAGCCCATTCAGGGTGGGGTTCGTGGGGCGCCCGGGCAGGCAGGGGCCCGGGGCTGGCACCCTCAGCCCCACGCGGCGCCGGCTTCACCCGTCCCGTCGCGCCCCACGGAGACGTCGCTCCGTCGGCCGCCGAGGGACGGACGGCGGTGGCCCTGGAGAAGGGGCTGTTCCTCGCCCTGCCGCGGGCTGCGAGCTCCCTGGGGTGAGGGACGGCCGTCGGGCGGGCGGGAGCCCTGGGTGCCGCCGTGGCACAGGGGCACCGTGCGTTCGCTCGTCGGTGGCGCCGGCCATGCTGCTCCCGGCGGAGTCAGCCCTGGGACGAGGAGGCAGGGAGGGACACCCGGCTGCCCCGCCGAGCAGCTAGGGCCATGCGGGATGTTCTGAAAATTCACAAGGGAGGCAAGAGGGAAGGGAGAGGACTGAATTGACCCTTTTTTCCCCTTACCATTCACATGCTTACAGATTTTTATCAGGCTTTTTAGCTGCAGGGCGAAGTGTTTCTTTATAGTTCCTTCCAAAGCGCTGCTGCCAAATTCAGGCTGCAGTTGCAGCAGCTGTAACCCATCCCCCAAGGCCTGCACACCCCTGGTCTGGGAGCAGTTCGGCAGGAGTGCCTGAGAGCGCTTGCTGAAGTCTGGCGGGGAGGCGATTTCGGCTTCCTCCAAGGCCCCCGCGCATTCCGCGCCGCGAGCTTTTTGTAAGGGCTTTTGCCAGCTTTCGCAAAAGCAGTTTGCCAAAATGCACGTGGTTGCGGCAAAATGCCGCCACCGCGCCCTCACAGCCTGGCCGCTGCAGGGGCGGCGGGGAGCCGGGCTGCGCGGCACGTTTCGGGGGCTCCCCCGGGTGCAGGGTGCAGGCTGCAAACTCCTCTCTTCCCGGGACGGGATTTACCAGCCAGTCAGTGGGAACCACGAGCTGCCGATGCGGTGCCGAGAGGCAGGCGGAGGAGCGCCGGGTGTGAAATCCGGGCGCCAGGACGTGGCCAGCACCGGAGCTGCCTCCTCCCTGCCAAGCCCAAGGCAAGTGTCACGGTGGTGGCATCCCCAGGAAAGGGGCCGCGCAGCACCCACGGGTGGGGAAGGGGCACGGACAAGCTGGCGCTCAGCAGCTCTGCCCTCTCCCGGGGCTGAAGACAAGGGGGTCACATTCTTGCAGGCAGAATTAAATGCCTTTATGGCCTGTCTGGGGCTAGTTTTCTCTCTCTCTCTCTTTTTTTTTTTTTTCCCCTTCCCTAGCGGAGACTTGCTCGTTTGTAATAGGAAGGTTCATTGTTTTCCCGTCTGATATTTCTTTGATTACTTAAAAAGAAATCCCAGAGGCTTGTTTTCACAAAATAGTGATTGCATAATTGATGTGATTATGATGTATTTTGCTGTGTCACTGCAACTCCGTTGATTATTTTGAGAAGCTCTGAGCACTGTTAGCGCTGCCATGTGTTGTGCGTGCGTGGCCCGGGCTTTCATCCCCCTCCACATGTGTACAAGAGCCTTTCAAACACCGTTTCCTCCAGCGGGGACTGCACGAGACCTTGCTCGGCACAAGGAAAAAGATGCAGACCCACAAATGGCTAATGCCAATGAAATGACAAATACCGTGGGGTGAGCTGCAAAGCTTTTTCTGATTTAAATAATGACTTGCTGATGTGAATAATCTCCCTAAAATCAGATTTATCGTGTGGGTGAGTACACAAGTAAAATTGTGGGGCCAAATTCTAGGCCCTTTCCCTGGCTAAAAATGTACAGATAAAGCAAATGCAGACCAGCCAGGTGCGCTGGAAATAAAATTCTTCTGAATATAAAAACTGTGCAGCAGATCATTAATGGTAATTATTAATTTTAACTTGAAAATGTATCAGCTAGCTGCAGGTAGGAATAGCTAAGAGCTCACCCAGGGAAGCCTCATGAGAGAGGATCGACTTCCCTTTTCTTGGCTAGAACTTTTTAATTATTTTCAGCTTGAGGCTAGAGACCATCCTAAGAGTCCTTTCTTTCTCCTGGTGACATTTTTTTCATTTCTTTTCTGTATTCTCCTTTCTTTTTAATTCAGGGATGAAGCGTTGCCCTCAGTAAAGCTTCTTGGCCAAATTTCCAAACCCGTTTGTTTTTCTCAACATGTGTGCAATTTTCACTATTTTTGTCCAGCGGTGACCTCTGGAATTCCAGAATAATTTTCCCTTCCCTTCCTGGTGCCCTCACGTGACCCAGGAACACAAACATCTGAGAGACCTCTGGGCATCTTCACATCTGCTGGTATATAAGATCAGAGCCATTGTGTGATGTATTTTTAACAGCAGGTGTTGGGCTTGGAGAAGGGTGTGTTGGTTTTTGAGGGGCTGGGCAGAATCTGCACTTAATTCTTAGTTCCCAGGCTATTTAGGAACAGCTTAAAAACACACTTAATCTGTTTGTACAAATTTAACATTGTAAAACCACAATAAGGAATTGCTAATCAAGTGCAAGCCTGGATTTAGTTTCAGCTTTGCATCATTGCTGTCCTAAAAAAACAAAAAACCCACCAAAACCAAGAAAAAAAAACACCATCAAACTTTAAAGCTGAGTCCAAGATTCTAGTTTACAACGTATTTTCATGAAATACTATTGATTGATTACTTGAAGCCTGTTAATTATTATTTAGTCACGGTTTTCAACACAAACTCCTTACAGCAGCAAAACAAACAGTGTGGATGTTTTATCTTTTGCCAATTAACACAGTTTGAACATGACTTAAAATAGGCTGTTAGCTCAGGGTCTGATTCACGACTGCATCTCTCCTGGTTGTGCCGCTGTAATTCCATTGATTTCCACGGCATTGCAGGAACGTCGGTGCAAAATGAGAGAAACGCTTCTTTTTAATTGACACCCCCCTCCACGTGTAAAGGAGCTCATGGCACACCAAAGCCTCACACATCACTCTCTACCATGGTCCATTAGTAGAAATTTAGCATCTAAATTAGAGAAACAGTATAAGCAGAGTGTTTTCCCCAAATATCATTGAAATCCTATTTTCACAGAAATCTCTCTCGAATTTTTTTATCAGACAAATCTAAAATGGTGCTTAGTGTTCAGTTATCTGCCAGGCATAAATGGCATAAATGGATGATTACTTTAAATACATCTTCTCTGAGAAGGGAGTTATGGGACCTCACAAAAGCATCAAGCTGTGACTACTTTCAGGAAATCACCTGGAAATAAATAAGATGATAAAGGTTGCTTGCAAGTCCTTAGATTCTCATTGGCTTTTTAGGCAGATAATTGAATTCAGTGTGAGCTGTAATTCCTTTCTGGTATCACTAAGGAACAAATTATTTATTATTTGGGAGAAGAGACTGAATGACCTGACAGGTCCTTTCAGTCACAGCATTTATGATTATAAATTCTCATGGCACCCATCGCATGGGTGTATCCACACTAAAATAAAGAGGGAGATTTTAGCCTTGTTGAAATTGGTGAGATTTTATTGGTGTTGGTTTCACCAGTAACATGGTTTCACCTGTCCACTTTTCTAGGCTAGATTTGAATTTTACCACATGACCTGTTAGGTTGTCTCTGACCAGAGTCAAAATAGCTATTTCTGAGTAGCTATTTTTAATAACGTGCCACGTGTGGGTGCTTCTGAAATGCAAGGCCCTTACTATGGACCTGATATCCCAGGAGCAACCTAGAATGTCCTGCCTCCTTCCGACTGCCTCCTGCTGTTGCTGACATGCCACTTGCTGTCTCAGAGCCAAGCAAATAGCAGCCAAACATGACTGTATGCACCCGGTTTGTTGCACTGGTCAGGACCCACATGCTGCCCTCTCCTCGCCCCCTTCACCCACATCAGGCTTTATCAGGTGAGATATGGGATGCCAACAGCAACTGAATCCCTCTACCTTACATCCAGCAAAGCATGCCTTGAATGGTCAGAGACGTGGCTTTCGGATGACCAAAGCAGTTTCTTGAAGGATGGGATGCCTGCACGTGAAGCTTCTTTTAGTTTCTTTTTTTAAAAGTTATCCCTATTCTACAGTTGAGGAAATGGTGCTATTGACTGTCTGGGCGTATGTCAAGATCTTACCCGCTGGGCTGCTGGACTTCATGGTTGCCTCCAGTCCTGTGTGCCGCATTCCCAGAATGGCACAGAACAACCAGGAAAGTTTCATGGAGCAACTATGAGAAGGGCTGGAGGAAATAGGACTTCTGAAGGAAGGGCAAAAGCATTGCGGTTTCTTAGCCTTAACAAAATGAGTCTATGTTGAAGGCTGCTGCAGAGAGGAAAGGAAAGATTTGTCCTGCATGTTTGTAGGGGGTAAAGCAAGGCTCGAGCTTCAGTGGAAAGAATTCATGAAGGGTAAGGGTAGTAAAGCAGCAGAGCAGGTTGCCTGAAGAAGCTATGGAGGTCTTTAAGAAGAGATCAGTCAGGGCTGGATGGCAGTAACAGCCCATTCTGTCTTGGGTTGTGGTATCTCCAGAGATCCCTACCAGCCATATATGTTTTTAGTGATTCTAAGGAGAATACGAGGTTTTCCATTCACTTCAGTCTAAGTAGAATTAGAAACAAAGTAGAGGAGGTCTCTACCTCAGTAGAGGTGCTACTGATGATGGTAGAGGATGGGTTTGGGAAAGCTCTTTGTTGAGGTGCTCAGGATGAACAACCCCCACAGTTCGGCAGGTGTAGCTGCCCTCTTGCTCTTCTCCATCTGGGGCTGTGGAGTGCTCACTGTGGATTGGGTCCTACGTCCTGTAATGAGATACAGAAGTGGAGATCTTCCCCAAGCATATCAGACACACATCACCATTTTGCAAATGCCACAACCTTCAATGTGGTTGGAAATACTTTCCAAACATTTCTATTCCCAGTTAGTTGTGTCCATAGGGCATTATGAAACCCGTAGCGATTGTGCAAATTTGTTTTACACTAAGACTGGCTCCACAACTGATCTGAACTGACTTGGAATGGTTTTTAAGAAATATTAAAATAATTATGACTTGAATTCCAGAGACCTGCTCTTGTGCAGCTTGGTCTTTGCATCTTTCACAGCACAATAAACCTAAGCAATAAAGCAGAGAAGCTGTGGGACAGTTATCCAGTCAAAGCAGTGGGGAAGTAACAACAGACATACAGGGCCCTGTCATCTGCCCTATGATGTTCTTAAGCTCCTGCAAACTTGCTTCATTCCACTCAGAATACAATTTGAGTTAGCCTTCCAACACTGAGGATGCTTTCAGACAGTACCCAGCAACCTACGTAGCTGTCCTGAAGTGACAGAGGCAACATTTTTTCCCCCTTTCACCATTCCCAAGAGACTGGAGGCCAACCGTCTCTTTCTGTCCTCTGCCAGACTTCTGCAGTTGTTAAGCATTGTCTTTCTTGTCTCTACCCTCCAAGCAAAACAGCCAGTGCTGGTACAGCTGCACTCACCATTGGCAGACCTAAAACATCTCTTCTGTTTTTTAGCACAAGGATAGGGTATGATGAGAGGGGAAGGGGCAGTTAAAATCTCCAGTGCTTTTAAGATAGAGTGAAAGATGAAGGGTGGTACCTGCAAAATAATGAGCCAGATGTGCTAACAGCAAATGCCCTGTGTTCTTATGAATGATGTTACAGAAGGTCCACTGGTACTCAACAACCAGGTTGTTGAGACCTGACAAGCCCTACACACACTATCCCGACAAGGAAATGTCACGGGGACACACAATCCCATTCTTGGACACTTCAAGCCTGGCTAATGCACTAGCTAAGGCCAGTGAGTGATTTCCAGAGAAGAGCCAGAAGGTCTCTGGTGGGGTTGCCTGCTGGAACTGAAGCTCTTTATGTAGTGTACGAAGACTGTTGTGCTGAAAAAAGGGCCAAGAAAAAGCAAGCAGAAGGAAACAATGAGGAGATAGAAAAACATAAGCCTTCTACTTCAAAAAGAGTTTGCTGACTTGTCCAGGTTGGGGCACAGCCTGTCTCTTGTCTCTGCATCAGCAAGTCCTCTCTTGTACAGTTAGTGCCTATGCTGACCCCTTCAGAGAGGGTACACACAGAGAAAGAGGGTAGCTCTCACTTTGGTTCAGTAAATCCACCACTAGCATTTTCATCCATGCTGATTGCACTTGATTTCTCCCCTTCTTTTCTCCCCACTTGGCCCAATGAGTACCTCCTGACTGGCCCATCCACAGGGCATCTTCAAGAGTGGGAGTACCTTCAACCACAGAAATTACTGAGACTAGAGCCTGTAAGACAGACAGGCTCCCTTTGCTCAGAGGGGATGAACCTCATTTCACACATGCTGCGTGGGTGCTCTGACCACTGAACCACAGAGATTCACCACCATTTTTCTTACTGAGCTTTGCATGGTGCCTGATCTGGAAGGTGTGCTCTGAAAATGCATGTCAGGTCAGGCCTGGCAAGTGGGGGGTAACGCTTTGTTTGCAAATCCCAAAAGAGCTTAGATGTGATTTAGGTGCTTGGAGGCTCACACTGGTAAGACCTTGGCAAGTTCTGGGCCAATATTTAGGAATTTTTCTGGCAGGGAAATAGACACCTCCAGGCGTATGCAGGAGCTCAATGGGAATGCAAATGGTGGTGCTGAGAAGTACAGTGGCAGGTAAGTGGTACTAGGTGAGTAAACCTTTTTGTGAAACTAGTCCAAATCCACTGCATGTAAATAAGGATAATATCTGAAATGCTGGAATGGTGATCTGAAGGAGATGTGGACTTGAAAAGGAGGAGGCAAATAAAACCAGGAGAGATCTAATGGAAGAGAAAAAAATCCATTTAATGAGCTCATGCAGTGAGAATTGTGCAGCAATATTTAATCCTCTGTTAAAAATCAGACCCTCTGCACTTGCAGCTTACCTCAAGTTACAGAGAAGGGTGGCTAGAACGTGACTGGCAGAATCGATCATGTCCTAAGGGTGGGCTGAAATCTTACACTGTGTTTATGCAAAAACACAAGTGCTTCTTTGCCTCCCTCCAACCTTGATGCATAGAATTGCTTTGAGTTGCAAGCAGGCTAATTAATCTGGTCTGTGCCTGCTCGTCAAATCTTTCTTGTGGTAAAAGCACTTCTAGCTGTTTTAAGTGAAAACTGTTTTCTTTTGGAGAAAATTGCCTTGTGTTTCAGATTTGGGGTTATCCAATGGGATATGGGGCAGGATAGAGGCACCCTGCTGTGGCATGCTGCGCGTTTGAGGGCCAGAAGCAGTCCCTCCCGTGCTCGTTTGCATTGGGCATGCAGATGGATGTATGCAGCCACGGCACTTTGTGGGAGCTCAGCCCTGTTCATCTCATCTCTCATGGCTGATGCTGCGCTAATGCTGCTCTGTTAACATCTTATGGGGCTACTCGGCTTGGCGGCCCCGAGAGCATGTTGTGTGGCTGTGACCTGCCTTCTCTCCGTCCCCCTTGCTGAGGCTCAGGGCAGTCAAGCCGGGCACCCTTCTCAAAGGTCCTTTGAGTTTTGGTTCACGCAGCCAGCATCTATTTTAAGTCCTGTGGCAGGAATGTTACACTTTATACGGAGTTAGCTGTATCCGGGCAAAATACTTTATCTTATCCATTACTAAAAGCTGAGCTGCCTTTGCTGTTGTTAGCAAAACATGTTTTTCTTCTTGGCCTGTCTTTTCTTTTGTGTGGCATCTACATTTTGATGTGGAGAAGATCTTTTAGCATGCAAATGCATCTAACCTCACAGAATGGTTCGTGTTGGATGCAGCATGTTTGCGCAGTGGTGTTCTGGAAGAAAGGAGATTTTCCCTATGATGTACAGATCGATTCACCTTAACCCCAAAAATGGGTGCTATTGTTGTTGCTTTTCTCTGCACACCATAGAAGAAACACAGGGGAAGAGCAGGCATGAAATAGATTTTTTTCAAACAAACTCCAGACAGAACGATGGACGAAATGAGTCTCTTCAAGGTTTCTGTGTCATCAAATGTTATTGTTGACACTCTGAATGTAGCAATAGTTGTTACACTAATTAGAGTGGTGTAGTTCTAGAAACAGGAACTGTGAAAAGACTGTGTCTAGAAGGTACTAATAATCTTTTGATACCTGTATTTTTGCCATTCTTTATTATTATAATGAGAGCATTAATGTGCAGGGGAGAAATCATGTGTGTCCTTAATAAAGAACGAAGCAGCACAGTTGTTATCATCTTGAGTATCATATTCATTTAAAATCAAGTAGGCAACTCAAAGGTTAAGAGGTTTAATGTTCCTGAACTGTACAATTGAAGCACTATAGTCCAGGTTATTGTTAGCAATTATTTAAAGTGCTTGGGGATTTTTATTAGAAACTTCATTTTCCAGAAGAAAGTTCCCCACAACTTTAGCCAGCATTGCAGTGTGACCATTTAACAGCCAGACACTTCTGCACAAAGTGGATCACGAGATGTTGTCATGACATAATTTGCTCCCAGCTATTTATATGCTTAGATAACCATCCTCAATCTTCAAACTCTCTTAAGTTTTCATGCCACATATCTTTCCAGTGAGAATCAGAAATCTTAAGAAGCTCTGTATTTAGAGATTAATGCAATATTCTGCATGCATTCCTCCCAACATGAGGAATATGCCATTTTTTTGCAGCTTTTCTGCACACAAGAAACAGACAGGCTTTACTAAAACAGATAGTGTACCAGTAAGTCTATTGGACTGTGTGATAAAAACCAACAAGCACAGAATTAATATTATGGTGAAGAAATACTGAAGGAATCCAGCTAACTGGAGGGAAGAGAGGAAGCTTAAAGAGGAATTACAGATAGTTTAGGAGTGCGTTAAATGCAAAGCTGAACTCCATGTCTTAAGCACAGGCAACCATAAAAGCTGATTGATATAGATGTGGATTATTACAACATAGCATCCACAATTAACCTTTAAAAATAGGGTCTCTACAGTAAACAGAGGGGGTGACCTACATGCTGGAAAAGATGTGTATGACCCTGCATCAGCCCAAGGAACTTGAGAACACTTTTGCAGGAACACTGCAAAACCTAAGAAAGGCACTAACAGAAATGTGACCATTTACTGAAAGGCCAAGATTCAGATTCTCTTGTCTACTTTTGTCCTGGTTTCAGCTGGGATGTAGTTAACTGTCTTCCTAGTAGCTGGTACAGTGCTATGTTTTGAGTTCAGTATGTGAAGAATGTTGATAACACCGATATTTTCAGTTGTTGCTCAGTAGTGTTTAGACTACAGTCAAGGATTTTTCAGCTTCTCATGCCCAGCCAGGGCACAAGAAGTTGGCACAGGACACAGCCAGGGCACCTGACCCAAACTGGTCAAAGGCGTATTCCATACCATGGGACGTCCCATTTAGAATAGGAACTGGAGGGAGTGGGGGCGGGGAATTGCCGCTCGGGGACTGGCTGGGTGTTGGTCGGCGGGTGGTGAGCAATTGCCCTGCGCATCATTTGTACATTCCAATCCTTTTATTACTACTGTTGTCATTTTTTTAGTGTTATCATTATCATTATTAGTTTCTTCTTTTCTGTTCTATTAAACCGTTCTTATCTCAACCCACGAGTTTTACTTCTTTTTCCCGATTTTCTTCCCCATCCCACTGGATGGAGGGGAGTGAGTGAGCGGCTGCGTGGTGCTTAGTTGCTGGCTGGGGTTAAACCATGACACTTTTCATGTCTTTAATCCCTCCAAGACATACTAGAAGCAACAAAACTGCTGGGTGTTTTGTATTGCTTCTCTTCCACTTGATCAGTCACAGCTGTGTTGTTTTCCTTTGGTCCCTTAATAGACGCTTATTGGCAAATACATGTACTACAGGATGGGTGTTCCCGGCCAGGTTCTTAAACTCATAGCCTTCTACTTCAGTAGCTAATTTACAGCCTGGTGCCTACAAATCAAGACCTTTCAATTGTGACTGTTTAATCTGCTAACACGATTTATGGAAGTTACAGCTTAGACTCCATTTAGGCAGCATCAGTCTGTACCAGCTGTATCTCAGCTAGCTGAGTTTCTTTTTAAATTCTAACAAAACCCAACCAGAGAGTGAATTCCCTGTTTAGAGATCCTCCCACAGCACAGAACCGCTAAGCCAGGCTGCATGGGTGTAGTTTCTTTGCCTTTATTGATATGCACATCATTCCAGTTTTACTTTATTAGTTCAGAATTTTGAAGTTTCTTTAACCTTTACTGTGATACGTACATTTGTGTTTAAAGCCGTCTTTTCATAGCAGTATCCAACAGTCTTTCCAGATCCTTTCAAACCCTTGTAAAGGAAGAAGTCACCAGTACCTCCTTGGACGTTGTGCCCTGTATGGAGAAAAAACAAGCTTCGTGGCATAATTTGCTGCTCAACAAATCAAGGGTTTTGGTGAACTGAGACAGAAATTTAGCTCCGCAGTACGGTTCCCTCACTTTTGAACAGCATGTCATGTCTCAGACTCAGCAGCTGAAGCTTCCTTGCTATTACACAAGGAAGGACAGTATCTGCTGTGGCTGAGATGCAGTTCCTTCAGTATGGATAAAATCAAGTGCAAAGAAGAAAATGGGGCAGAGCCGAGAGGTGGAATGACAGACGTCACCTTTACCAACATTCTCCCTGATTTCCAGATGCTCCAGTGATGAAGCTGTATAGGAACCCCTTAAACTGAGCTCCTGGCCTGTGTGCAGAAGTAACCTAGAAACCAGAGTGGCTCTCCAGGCTCTGCCTGTCTCTTGCAAAAAGCTCTTTCAGGGCGCTGCAGTGGCCCTGCTGAGGGTGAGGGCTGGAGGGGCTGGGCCCCAGCAGTACCTTCCTGAGTAATGCTGGTCCATGATGATAGGGACTGTGGTGGGGACAGCTTCCTCATTTGGTGTCACAAATCACCAGCATTAAAAAAAAGAAAACCTGAAGGGGAAAATAGCCGTCTGTGCTCCTCTAACTAGCTGTTTCCCCTGACCCCTGGCATGTTCCCTTCCTTGCCTGATTGACTCATAACCAGTTCTGCTTCGTCCAAGCCACAGCTGCGTCAAGGCACAGTGAAAGCCAATCAACCCTACCAACTTTGTCTGTGTTTCATGACAATTTAATCACTGAAGACTGTCTCTGTGTTGAAATATTTCCCCTTGGGGTTTTGGATAGCAGGATTATATCAAGGCAAATCAAAGCAAAAAGTGAAAAAGGCTCTTGCCCTCATGCAAATCCTTTGGAGTCAATACAAAAACACCTCTTCTGAGCAAACATGCATACGTGTTGTGAGCCCTCCACCTCATGCAGTCATAGTGGCTCACAATTCACCTGAAACAGCTGCATTTTACATTCTTTTCATTGACGTCAGTGATGACATAAGTTAAGAGGATACAGCCTAGAAAGCTAGTCAGTCTCACCATCCACATCAGCTGAAGTGAAGAAAAGGTACGAGACAGTGTGAACTGATAGCAAATATATTATTGCCTGGGCCGGATTCTCTCTGGCAGCAATCAGAAATTAGTACTGAGGTATTCAGGGTCAGACTGCTCTGTAACCAGGCCGAGTGGGAACAGGGTCAGAGGAGCAATTTCTGTTCCACTGGTGCCTTTTTTCAGGTTATAATTCTGAGTGCACAGTGTCATATTTTCCTCCACATCATATTTTTATACCATCTGATAGTATATGACTGATGTGGCTCAAATTGCTGTGTTGAGATTCACAAAAAAAGGCAAAATGGAGAGATAATAGAATCAGGTACAGAGCACTGCTAACGTGGGACCTGAGTGCTTTCAGCCTTCACTAGAACAAGCATCCAGAGACACTCGTTCACTGCTTTTGTTAAAAATATCTAATCAAACCGATATTATTAATGTATACCAAAAAAATTATCCTGTACACAAGTAACACTGCTGTAAGGAAAACACTTTTTTCAATGACGTTACAAAAATTATAGGTCGTTGCACCCACCGAAGTTATTTTAGCAGAGCTATGTTGTTAGCGCTGGAACTAAGCCATGTTTTCATAGTCAAATGATAAGGCCTTTTCTAAGGTCATGCCCACCCAGTACAAAGCCCACTAAGTGCTTCATTGAAAAGCCTAAATGAAATTCATGCTTCTCAGGCAATCATTTTATTATGATCAGGATAAGTATTCACAATGTAATTTTTAAAATCTTGGAAATAAAGCAGACCAGTATCTAAAAGCAATCACATTACGTGTCACATTGAAAAGCTTGTGATTTCTGGCTTTCACTTCCAACATATAACATACCATACAATGAAATTAACATTTGTTACCATATTCTGGCCTTTTAGTCACATGCTGCTGGCTTACAGTTTTGCAGGAAAAAAAATCCACTTAAAAATAATAGAAATCAAGATTTCACTTTTTCATACTGAGACCTACCAACACTCATGTAACATTATGCATTATGTAAGTGGTATGGAGCCTTTAAAGAAGGGACAGAAGTCAGTGCATGAATTCAGGATCCTTCAGACTTCATTGGGTGTTTGGTTTTTAGCACCTGGTTTAGGTAAATCTAGACCAAAATATGGTCAATGGATTCATGAAATCAGACTTTCATTATCCACCACAAGTGGATATTAACCTAATTAATAGATAACCCATGAAGATGTACTTCTAGGTCGTGCTAGGCAGGACCTCTTCTTTACCCCTCAGCCTCTAGCTATCGTCAGGGTCTCTCTGCAGGAGATGGCTTTCATGCCAACATAATGAACAGCCATGAACATCCTCCATGAATTTGTCTAAACCTTTTCTGAGTCATGAACACCTCAGACCTCTGTGACAGCCTGGGCAATGCCTTCCCCAGAGTAGCCAGAAGGTATAGAAAAGGGCAGAGAACTGCCAGCAGGCTGGTATGTTCGCATGGTCTAGCTTGACTTCAGTAAGACTTTTGTCATCTTCATGCATGGCATTCTAATAAGCAACCTACGGAGAAATACCAGAGGGTAGGTGCATAACTGACAGGGTACTATACGGCCAAGGAAGAGTTTAGTGTTTCAACACTAAAATGAAAAGATATCTGAAATATAAAACCAACTCCTGCCAGGTTCCGTCTTAAAAACACTGCTTTTTTTTCCCCTTTAGTGAGCTGGGTGATGAAATAGAAAGTATGCTTACTACAGCTACAGGTTATATGATACTGCAGAGATTGCTGGCAGATTGGAGGATAGGCTTGAATTCAAATTGATCTGGTCACATTGAAGAAACAGGCTTGAAAAAGGGGGAAAATTTAATAGACACACGTGCAAAATGCAAAATATAGGTAGCAATAGTCAAGCAAAAGCACAAGATGGAGAAAAACCTGTTAGGGAGCAGTTCTTCAGAAAAGGAGACAAGCATTATAATGGACCACAGGCTGAGTGAGTCAACCCTGTCACGCTGTGGCAAAGAAGTCAGACTTTGTGTTGGGTGTGTGGACTATGCTCCTATACAGGAGCACAGCTTGCTGGGCATCTGCAGGTGTCCGTCCGCTCCACGAAGCACTAGTCCAGCTTCAGCTGCAAGGATGCACTTAGGTTTAGCTACTGCGCAGCAAGGAAAGTGAGGACCTCTCAGAGACATCCCAGAGGTAAACTATCCGAAGTTTCCTTTGAGGGGGGACTGAAGAAATATACAGAAGAGTTGGGCTCGGGACTCCAAAGAAGAACCATCTTCAAGTACATAAAAGGCCATTGCCAAGAAGAGAAACATCTGACATCTGTTTCTATCATGTCAAGAAGCAGCAACACACTTTAATTGTACCCAGAAAGATTCAGGCTAAATGCTTTAGGAAAAACCTTCCTAACACTACAGATAGTGAAGCGCTGAGGTTCACTGGCTGGCAAAACAGTGAAGCACCCGTTGCTATAAATCTTACGAACCAATTGGACAAATATGTCTCAAGGACAGCATGGATATGTTGAGTTGGCCATCCAAGTCCCTTCCATCCCTTCCCTTCGATTAGCTTGGATGTGCATCATGTCCATGGGGACTTACTTGATGTAGAGTCTTTGCAGGACAGTTTCTCGGACTATCCTGGGAAAGCAGCTCCAACAAATAGGCAGCAGGATTATTCCCAATATGTCTGACAGGGATGAAAAGCACCTCTGAGGGACAGGAGTCTTGCTGTTCGGATGGGGTCCTGGTTCGGTTCATTCTTCAGGCTTAGCCCACCCCTGGAATCGAAGGCCAGCTTTTAAAGGGCTTTTGTGGTATCACAAATGAGCAAAAAAGCCCTTTTCTTTCCTTTTATTTTTGAACACTGTAATTCATCCACCCTGGTACCACAGTCCACAGGCTCAAATCGCATTGAATATATCAGTGCCATCTTCAGATGAAAATTTTTATAATTTAATGACTCAAAATGGTGTGATAGCAATTTTGCTTCTTTACATCAGTGCATGCCAGGGAAAGTGGGGGGAATAATTCATAGTGTCTCCATTATTACTTATACAAATCTCAGGTTTCATGCCTGGGAAGTATGGAATTTATACAGATAAATGGTAATGAGCCATCACAAAAAGATGAAAACATAGGCCCATAGTCCCTGGCACTGTGCATTAAGTGCCAATAGTACATTTAAGTCTGACCCAGGAAGGGAAAGGTGGGGGTCTGTCTTCTCAAGAGGGCTTACGATTTTAAAAGAATCTCACCATCTAAAAAGGATCTTTGCAGATAGATATGCCATTTTTCATTCTTGTCCACACACAGATCAAGGGAAGGCCGTGAGACCATGGTGCTTAAAGCAGTTTTTAAAAACTTCTTAATCTCCTCTGCTTTGGGAAGTACTGAGATGTGGTCTCCTTTACTTTGCCTTCTTTTATTTATTTATGAACCCAAAGCCTGGGTTCTTTAGAAAAGGGGAAAATTTGCTTTGAAGTTAATTTTAAATGTAGAAGCAAACCCTGACCACAAGAATGCTTTCAAAGGGTCACAGCACTGTCTGGAGATTGAGTTGTCCTGACATTTCCTAGTATTGGGGATAAGGCAAATTCCTTTTGCCTTGATGTGAGATATTAAACTTACTAAAGGTTTTATGGGTTAAAAATTGTATCCTACAAAATTAAAATTTGTGAGGACTTTTTCTTTTGCTGTTCTCAGCGTTTCTACACCCAAATCCTCCAAGGGTGCCTCTGAACTTGTATTCACCATGAGTACGGCTTTGCAGTTGTGGGGTTATAGCGTAGACATCACGGAGGTGGTTTCATCACTATATCCTGTAACCTTTTCCCAAGCGGTTGCCTGACCAGCAGACCCATTGCAGCCTGGGCTGTGCTTTCCCACTAATGTCTCCCTTCTGCTGTGCTCTTCTCACAGCAGTGACTGCCAGGAACATTTTGGTTGTGCCAGAGCAACAACAGCATCTCTGCCCTGGCGAGCTGGATGCAGCCAGGAGCTGTTTGGTTCCCTGGGGCAAAGAGAACACTTCAAGTAGGAAGAAAGCCAAAATCAAAACCTAAGGCAGAGGGAAACATGTGAGCCCTCGCAGCCATCAGAGCAGGCATGCCCTGGCCCTGGAGAAAGGGAAGGAAATGGACCCTTCTGCCTGGCCAACGCTGCATAGAAACACGGAGGAGTTACCCTTCAAAACTGAAGAAGGTAGCATCCAGAGGCAAAGCAATGGTAAGCTTTTTGGTACAGAAAGATAAAAACATGTTATATGAATATTTTATATGTGCATACACTTACTGGACTATGATCAAAATAGGCCAGTGTACGGCTAGTGTATGGCAGTGTGCCGTGGCAATGCTTCAGACAGATAACTCTCTGTTTCCAACGGCCATGAACCTCCAAACTGTGAAAGCAGGAAATCTTTTTTTCCATTGTATTGTTATATCTTAAGCCCTCTCAGCTAGTATATAAGTGGGGATATATAGGTGTATATATGACGTTACACTCTAAAAGAGATATATTTGCAAAAGTATTGATCTCTTTCCATTCTAAGGTACAAATACCCTTGCAGAACCAGACATCCAAAATCACTAGTTGCTTCTACAAGGCTTGATCACTATTACTTAATAAAAATGATCTAAGTTTTGACTTTAAAAAATTCACACTGTCTTCTCCTTGATATATTTTTCACCATTTCAATTTCCGTCTTTTTTGGGACATCCTTAATAGGCTCAGCTGAGATGCTACCAAACATTAAACTGAGCCATATTTCTTATCACAGTTTAGAAAGAAAAATGTTGAATCTTACATGACATACCTTAAAGCCTAACGGAAGAACAGCCCCAAACATTGGTCTTTTGGTAAAGTACAAGTTTTAAAAACAAAAATTAAACACCGTTACAATGAAAATGCAATTCTTAAGTCCCCATAATCTTCTGGCATTTCTCCGAGTTCAATGAATACATGGAAAGTGCTGGCACCCAGAGCAGTGGCTTGCCAGAAGTGAAGCATGTCCAGTCCTACCTGTGCCCAGAGTCCGCTGCCCGCCTTCCCTTGGGAGCACCAGTCCAGAGGTGTTTCCCTAAAACTCTCCTTTCTGCCTTCAAGTCGCCTGCTCCAACTAACCTGACACAGTGGAGGGAAGGCAGGTTTCTGGCCTGGCTTTCTCTCCTTTATAAAGAAGGAAAAACTCTCAAAGCTCTCTTAAAGGATGTTCATAAGCTTCCAAAAATCCTGTTCCCACTGAACAAGTGGCTTTTAAAAAGCAAGATTAACCACATGCCCCATTCCCCCACAGCTCCCTACTTGCTCCCAGCCAGCAGCTTCCCTCCAGCTAGGTGCCCCCGGGCTTGCCCACAGCCACACCATGGCCTCTCCTCCAAGGGTATGGTCCAGAATATTTTTCCCTAAATGTGTAATTTATAGAAGGCTTTTAGATTCCCTGGTCAGGCTCCCCAAGGTTAAAAGGATATTTGGCTGTATAGGCAGGAAGAGGTGGAAAAGGACATCCAAGTTGTCTCAGACCATTGGAGATGGGGAAGCTCTTGGCACATTCTCAATGCAAAGAGTCTCCCACATGGATGGACCTTCCTCCTGGGACTGCCCAGGTGCTATATCAATGATGCAATCAAAAAAGCATCACCATTTAAATGCAACCAGTAGGCAAGAGTGGCAGGACCATGGCAAGGTGGGAGGATTTACACCTACTTCAGTGAGAAATGCCACGTGGTGTGTCAGTGCCCACACAGAGGAAGGCTGTGGTTTCTGAAGCTTCAGATGGGCACCCAAAGGTCGTGTGACTTACGCTAGGAAAGACTTCGATGTGTTGTGATTTCCTTGCCTTCAGCATGGAAACCCTTGTTATGGTGGTTCTGTATTTCATTTTAAGGCATATTAAACCATTCTATTTTAAAGATCTATCAGATAAATGGTAGAGCAAACCTTTGAGCATGCTGTTAATGCATACTTTAGATTACTTTATCTCTGGGAATGGGCCAAAGTGGTTTCTGTCTGTGTGCATGTGCCTGTGCAATTAGCCCACAAATTCAGATGCAAATAAAAATAACTAGGCAATGAATGTAAATAATCAGGGCCGTGATACACATGACTCTCAAAATGTGATTCCCATGCACTGACAAGACACAGGGACTGTAAAAGGTTAGAGAACCCTTAACTTTCATTTAAATCACTGGGAAGTGCTGTGGGGGGAACATAGATACTCCCTCAGTTTGGTACCTGTCTAAAAAGGGAAGCAGAGCAGAAAAGCAGGACCAATTTCCATGCACAAGGAAGTGCCTAGGTCAGTAAAACCTATGGCAGAGTCTAGCTAGAAATTAAGAAGGGGGGCCATGGTTTGCAGAGCTTTCTGGTTTGGAAGCAGCTTGCTGCTGTGGAGGACCCAGCCGGGCGAGTGGCTGCTCTGGCTCTCGCACCTCCTGTCCCGGGCTCACCAGCCAAGAGCTCAGGACACCTGCTGCTAGAGAAGATTTTTTATATCCCACCTGGCTGGACTGCATGGCTGAGAGTGTGGGGCCACACTCAGGCATTTGGACACCCCTCCCGAGTGCTTCGGGTACAGCTTCGCCCCGTGGGCCACGCTTCAGGGCTTGCACCCCAGGTAGTGCCTGCAACACATGGACATGCCTTCCTGCAGCCAGCCAGCCCTGTGCATGCAGAGCAGCCTCCAGGAACATCCACCCAACATTTTTTTCCTTCCTTGCAACATGGCATGTCTGTGGCCACAGGTGCCTCTGCAGTGGTGGGGGAGGTCTGCGTAAACAGGTCTTCAACCTTCCTGCTCTTGTGTCACCTAGCGTGAACCAGGGCATGCTGCGGTGGTGCAGACTCCACTGCCAGCAGTAGCCCCTGCTACTATCACTGAAGTCGTACCAGCATTAGTAACGATGGAAAAATTCAAGGGGGAAGCCTGGAGGGCAGTCTCCTGAGATGCTTTCTACAGATGCTTTCCCAGAATGAGACAGCGGTTTCACAATATTCGTGGTCTGTTTCTTGTCTACGCTGATACAGAGGTCAGAGGAGCTGTAGGCAGCCACTGCTGGCACACCCGGGCAATGTCACATGCTGCCAGCAGATGCGAGGGAATGGAAACACATGGAAATATGATACTATCGGAGAGTCCTATGGGCGTAATATTTAATAGCACAATTTGTGAAGCTGACAACACCCACCACAAGTCGCAAAACAAAACAGAAATGTGTGGAAACTGTAAATCTTTCTGAGGACAGTTGGTGTAAAGCCTTCTTAAGTTTTATTGCAAAGAAAGACATACATCACAGAAATTTCAAACATCTTTTTTTACTGTTCCTAGCTTTACCTCTCTGCCAAAGAGTAGGCTGGAGCCCAGCAGGGAAAGGACACCCTGTAGCTTCCCTAGCTGCTTCTCACTCCACTATTTTCATCCCCTTCACCTTGTTTTGCACCAGGAGGTGCCACTTCTTTTTAGATCCCAACAGGAAAGCCACAAACACTTTCAAGACAGATAGATAACTATTTACTAATACAATCACAGGTAAGGTGACGGGGAGTTATAAAACCCGATCCCATATCTGACAATGGGGAGCCCATGACGGTGAGATGGGCTCTGGTGAGAGTGCACAGTTCCACATTCCCATGTGCTTTGGCAGTGCCCAACTCATGGTACAGGTTCACTCGTCTCACGGGAAGAGAGGGTGAGTCTGTGACCAGCTGGGTAAATCCCCAACCAAGCTGTTTTTCCACCCATCCCACATTTCTACAGCAGACTGTTTCCTGTCATCAAGAATGCCAGAGAAGTTATGGCTGGGCTGCCCTGGCTGGAGAAAGTCCCAAGCACAGAGAGGTTGACATAGTCTTTCTGAATCAAACCTCTCCGTTATCTCCTTCCGTGATGTGAGCCACAGCCCCATGTCACACTGGGTAGCAGGGGACACAGTAAGTCTGGCAGATCCTGTGGAAGGATGGGGCTATGTGTTGCCCATGGGCTATTTAAGGGATGCTTCAGCCCTAGAGAGTGTGATGAGAACGGTGCTGAAATCCTTTTGCATCATTTGGTCTATAAGAGCCTGGCTGCATATCATTTTTCTGTAGGAGAAGAATAAATTGGTGGTACCACTCAAAAACAAGCCAGAATTTTGGGCTTTGAAACACGATCAGTTTAATCAACAATTCTCAACTGCAATGACATTGGGCCAGTCCAGTGGTTCTTGAGGTTTACACTCAGCTATAGTTTTGCTTGGGAACATCATTGACAGCTAATTTCTGAAAGGGAGAAAATTACTTGGTTTTCCCTCTAATGAACACCTCCGAGCTCCAGCACTGAAAGGGAAGGCAGGTTGGAGAAAAGAAATTAGTTATGCCAAGTGTCCCCCTCCTTTTGCCCCTGCCTTCTCCTATGTTTGCACTCCCCAGTGTGAGCAGCATCCTGCAGTATCTTTCCACTCAGTCACCTGCTTCAGGAAGGAGACATATTCCGAAGCAGTCAGTGCACTTGAGGCAAAGGTTTTCAGCCTAAAGCACAAAGGAGTGGAGGGGATGCACCAAGGATACTCTATTCCTGCATGCTAACATATGCGTGTGCATATAAGAGAAAGTAAGAGATGTAGAGATCATGCCACTGGAGCACAGGAAATGTTCTGCACCATCTGCAACTGTTTGGTACTGGCTGGAGATGCAGGCAGAGTTTATCTCCATTTGCAGAAGTCTTTTCACCTCAAAAATTACTGATGGTTCTTTTCATGCACAGTCACAGGACTTACGTACTGTGGTTCAGAAGAGTGTCTGGTCACGTGCTAGAGCCATTCGTAGCACCACGTGTATGCAAGCCCCAGCCTATGGTCTGTGCTGCAATATTATTCCATATTACCTGTTGCCGCACCTCATTCCCGCTGCTCAGCTATGAAGCATGATGTGGGATATGGATCTGTATCCTGAGACAAACATGTTGACGGTCTTCATGTGTACTTACCACTTACCATCCACTTACCACTAATTCAGGTGAGCAGGGAATCAAGTAATTTGATTCCCAATATGACCAGCACTGCCAGGCTATGCTGGGGTAGTACTTCTGAGCACTTGTTTGCAGAGCCTTGAACAGTGTTCAGGACCCCAGGCAGGGCCGTGGAGCATGAGCCAGTGACTCCCCGTGTGCAGGGTGGCTGGATGTGCTGCACGGGCGGCGTTGAGTCATCTGCACGCATGCCAATGGACGGATAGTGCAGCCCTGTCTGTCTGGCAGCGGGGCACGGGAGCTGCTGGCCAGGGACGATCTCTTAGGAGGGGGTACCTGACTCTATCCCCATGGGCTCATGCCTCAACACATCACTGACTGCCAATACGAAAGTAGCTTGCCATCTTTTCCCACTATCAGCTGTCCTGCTACCATGCAACTTAGTAACGCTTACTAAGCCAAGGTTTCATCCTGGCTATTTATGGACGCACATGTTTTGTCTTAGGTTATTACTGGTGTTACTAGCTTCGCTGACTATAGATTATTCAAGAAGCTTTATAGATGGTGGCATCTGAGTAATTGTTATTTGATCATTTTAAATGATGGATACGATGATGATAGCGATACGTTATTGTTCAGTGCATTATAATTTAAGTAACAAGATTTCACCTACCCATCTTCTAAATACTTTTGAAATAGAAATATTGACAGAAAGCTAACTATTCTCAAATGCCACAAATTTACCCAAACTATCTGTGTATAGTTTACATTTAATTTCACAGTCAACAGCAAGGCGACACCAAATCAATGATCTGATTCTTTTTCTACCTGTGTTTGCAGAAGGCATATGAACTAGTGGCTGAAGAAGATAAGGGTGTATTAATGACATTTTACAAGTCCCCAGTGAGAATTTACCTCAAACGCTGTGTACCACTTTGACGTTCCCCTTTCGTGAAGGAGCTTGAGATGGTGCCCACAATCGAGCAGAGTCAGATTCTGTGGCCCTGGAAGTACTTTTCCCATCCTGTTGTCCTGTGTGCCAACTGGCATGTGAGAATGAGCCAAATTGATTTATTTTTCACAACTATTCAAATAATTCCAAAAGCACAAACTCACTTTAAAGCATACAGTAGTCTAGATTTAGCTGCAACTATAGGACATCTCATTTGAGTTAAAATTCCTGACTGGGATGCAGGGAAGGACACAGCTGGGTTTCTGGAGCGTGACACACTGGCATTTGAAAATGCATTGCAGTTGTATCTCAGCGAGGTGATTTCTCAGCTCCATGGAATCACGGGGAGTTTTACCACTAGTTTTAGTGGTGCAAGATCATGACCTCTAGAATTAGTTGAAATCGGTGCAATTACCCATATTTGGAATGACATCGCTGAGATCAGAATCTGGCCCTTGTTTTCTTACTTGGTGAACTAACAGATTTAGAAGCAGACTCTTAAATTCTTCTAAAAGTTTGTGAAACTCCCATCTCCAGGCCCTTGTCTTCAGCACCACCCACTGCTCTGTTTAGCATCCCAGCTCTCCCAATGAGGATTTCACTTGCAAGCCTGCTGCCCCAGATCCTCCCCTGAAAGGGCTACTCCCATCTAGGACTGACTCCCTGCAGTGACCCAGGGCGGAGCAAGTTGCCTTGTGCTGCCTGGTCCGTGGTAACCCTCCACCCCTGCATATCAAAGGCATCTGTTCCCGCCAGCGCGCTGAGAGAGACAGCAGATTTTGCAAAGCAGCTAATGAGAGGCAGCTTGCCAGGAGGGATGCAAGGCGTGGGAAACACAGGCTCTCAAGGACCCCAGAAGCACAGGATCCAAAGCAACCACCTGAAGTTGCTTGTGCCTGTGACTGGCCTTGCTGGTTTTTCTCTTTGGAGGGCTCTTTGGGGGGTGTTCGTAGCATATAACCTTAAGCATCTCACATAGTGCCCATGTTAGAGTACCAGCTATCTTGGTCATATAGGCAATGGCTCCTCCAGCACACCTACGGTAGGCTACTGCGGCCAGCTACCCTCCAGGGAGCCTTCCCTCCTCCGTGACTGTGCAGGAGAGCCTGCCTGCCTTGCTTCATCAGCTGCAGTGCGTGCCTCAGATTGTCTTGCACACATACCCATGCACACATGCACATCCCTTCTCCCCTTTCACCTCCTCCCCTCGGGTCCAAAGGCATCCATGAGTCACTATGGGAAGTGCACCTGATGATCTCAGAGCTACGGCACCAAACACGAAGCATCACAAACCAACCCGTGTGAGAGCTGGGGACTGAGCCAGCTAAAGCCTAACTGGTCAGATATTCATATCTGGGGTTTTATCCATTTTCACAGTGTTTTCCAAGCAATAGTAGTTCTTCACTGTATGAGTTCGACAGACATTCAAATTCTGAAGCGGGACATAAAAATTTACATCTGTGATGTTATATGATGTGTCTGAGTGAACAAAATGCAAATAACTGAATTGTCATAAGAGAGATGGAGAGGTTATTTATAGTTTAAAGGTTGCTCTTAATCTACAGATGTATCTGGCATCGATTGGAATAGAGAAGTGTCATATGATCACAGAGCAGGAGCATGAACTTTTGCTATTGGTGCTGTTTGTGCACCATTAAAGGGGACAGAGAAACTCAGCCATTAAGGAACAATTGTCATCAATACCAACAATATTTCAGTGTCCATGAATGGATGCATCCCGATGTATTTAAATTGGCAGTAGCAGATGCTCCATTTGCAAGGAATAGTCATACTGGGCCTCACACATCAGTGAATTTTGTGTGAAGTTTATGTAAGAAACTAGATCCATCTTACACCACTGAAAATGCACAGTAAGTCTCACTGTACTCTGGCTTCACAGCTCTGTGGTCAGGATTTTCTTCAACTCTTTCTGAGGCAGGAAATGCATTTCTTTCCTTTTGTATACATTTTAAAGTAATGCTAGAAATTTTTTTTAATAACACGAATACTACCCTGTATGGCAGCAGAGCTCTCATGATGCAGTTGAGGGCAGTAAATCCTATTTTCTACCGAGATGAACAGGTTTTGCAGGCTGAACGTGCCTGAAGGCAGCTGTACTCTACACACCCAATTTTTTAGAAAACACAGCAAGACAGGTTCACGTCTGGTGTAATCCCTTTGCCTCCAGAACATTTCCATCTTGGCAAACTGGCCTTAGAAGCAAAGCAGTATGCTACAGCTTTCCACTCAGGGGCCAGTTTTACTTTTATTTCCCCTAGACCACATCAACTTCCTGAGCTTGGCCCTTTTCTTCAGATGGGCAGGACACTCTACGAGGTCAACTTTGGGCAGTCCAAGCAAGAAAAGTAACACAAATCTTCCTTCGGTGGAGAACGGGTGCAAAAATCGGAGATGGGCAGGATATCGTGGTACAGACCTCATTAACAGGCGCTGTATGGAAGTGGTTTTGTCTGGAATCTCACCAAACAGTCCTTTTCCTTGTGGCTTGGAGCTCCCACGCCTTTCCATTCGCGCAGGCGATCTCTTGTGCATCACAGGGTGGTGCGAGCCAGACCTGGAGCCTCACGCTACTTTAATGTGGCGGCCTCAGGTTTGGATTCAGTTTGGGATTTGGAGCATTAGTTAGGAGTTCATCCACATGAAAACACGGCCGAGTTCTCTGCTGCTTCCCTGTGTCACGGCAGCCCTCATTCGTGGCTGTGCATCCACCTCGCTTCTGCTACACCCATGTGAACCATGCCTCACCACAGGAAACGAGCTGATCCAGTTAAAATTCTCCTCTCTCCCTGT
Source organism: Haliaeetus albicilla (assembly GCF_947461875.1). Taxonomy (NCBI): domain Eukaryota; kingdom Metazoa; phylum Chordata; class Aves; order Accipitriformes; family Accipitridae; genus Haliaeetus; species Haliaeetus albicilla. The sequence continues at coordinate 52,731,630 of NC_091484.1, read as the reverse complement.
CAACACGCAGAAATGAAGACAGAAACTGCTGCCTCCGTGTTGCTCAACGTGCCGGGCGTTTGAAAGGGCTTTTAGGTGAACGTGGAGCCAAAGTGTCTGTCTCCACCCACTCTCCTTTTGCCAAAGAGGCAAGAGGGAAAAAAAAATAGAGAGAGCCCCCGTCATTGTTCTCTGATTTCAGTGGGTTGCTGGATGTGTGTGCATGCGTCTAGCAGGGTTTCTGCTATAAAACACCTCCCTGTTTTGGAGGGGAAGAGGTTCTTTTCTGTGTGCACAATTGACGCAGACTTGTTTGTCCTGCAGGAAGAGTTGCAGGATTAACTTTGAATGCTTTGATATTCAGCGATGAAAAAGCACACGCCGACATGGGGATTTGGGGAGGCTCAGTGTGTCCTTCTTTCTCACCTTTTATGCACCTAGAAGCTGGGCGTGATTGACAGATTGCAACTTCACTCCTGGAAATAGTCTCTTGAGGCTTAATCCAAAGAGCAACAGACGCATCATGAAACCTGGTCCTGCTCTACTGAAAAACCAAGAAGCCAGCTGCAGGCGTGAAATTCACGGTGCCAAGTTAGACTCTAATGATCAAATTCACAGCTGTGAAAGGCTTCGGTGCAGTCAGCTGGAGCTGCCAAAGCCAGAGGCACACATAAAGCGATGTCCTTCTCCCAGGCAGTCAGAAGGTGCATCTCTCAGGTGGCAGCTCGCTCTCCTGTATCCATGCCTGATTCAGGAATGAGGCAGAGTGACTTGGCCAGTGTACGCACGTCTCTTTCTGATGACAAGAAAGGAGGAGGAAATGCTGAAAGCACCAGCCTAGCGCTCATTCAGGAAGAGAAAGACCTAGACACCAGAGCTTGCGCAACCCGAGAAGATTCAGATTCACGGCTTTGACCTGGTGTAAGCTCTCTGGGGCATCTAAAGCATCTCAGGGGACTATGACCTGAACACCAATTAAGCTATGTAATAGGCTGCACAGTGTGCTAACTTGGATATTATCCCTAACCCCGTTTGTAACCCATACGTACTTAGGCATGCTTTCTGCCCACATTCAGAAATTACAGATCAAAGCTGTGGTTCTCAGACTGCCCAGAACCAAACCAAATCTCTCCAGGAGGGATGACGAGAGATGCAGCGGTAATGGGGCAAAGATACAAGGCACAGGGTGCATTTCTTTCACACAGACAAGAAGCTGATAAAAACATTTGTCTGTAAAACTTCACATCCGCATTCCTGATACAAATAACTTACTGTCATTACAGATAAAATATTTCTTCTTGGAAGCAGAGGAAAAAATGCAAATCTCAAAAGCAGCTGTTGCCTGTTGCTATCTAAGATGAGTGTGGTTGCTACAGAATTTCTTCTCTAAACCTTCCAGTAGGACATCCATACCTCCAAACACACATGGCATGAAACACCCCTGAGAAAGCACTGCCTCTGCAGAGGAGCAGGGGTAGATATGGTTCTCTCTTTGAGAGTGTCAGAAAAAAACCACATATACCAATCATACAACTGTGATTTTTACTACTTACTTACCCATTATTTATGTCAGTAATGCCCTCAGCTTGGCTTTCAGTATCAAAAAGTATCTAACACTCCATCCTTAGGAAGTGCCTTTCTGTTCTTCAAGACACTGAAGGAAAATAATATTTCTCCAGCTGCCAAACTCGTGGAAAATACAGAACTGATCCTATCTTAAAATGAGTTTCATTTCAAAGAAAGTAATCAGTGTAATGCCACAAAAAGAGTGAATCCTCAAACTTTGTTGTCAGTTATTTACGTTAGACCTGGTTAAGAGGTTAATGGCATAACTGTCTACAAGGAGGCAGGCATGCTGCAGCATCTTACATTTCTTGACTAGACTGGGGGTTTTATCCCTCTGTAATCTCCCCACAGCTGAGACATGAGAAGCACTGAGCATTACAAGTGTAAGGCTGCACTGCTGGCCTGCCAAGGTCTGGTGACACTAGCAGATCTTTAGGGGCAAGGGGAAAGCAGACTGACTTTAGCTAAACTTCATTGACATCAGCTGATGGTTTGCCTGCCTAATTTTAGAATCTGACATGTTTTCAATGAGCTTGCATTGACAGAAAATTGCCGTGTTATTTTAAACTCTGATTTGAGTTGCGTCATGCCCGTGGAGTCAATGTAAGATCTACAGCTCGTGGTGCAGGAAGGCCCACCCTGGGTTTGAACACAGTGATATTTTGAAGTTTGTCCTTCTGAGGGCTGTCTTCCTCCTGAGGAAAGCTGTGCATTCACCTTTAAGATATAAACGTTATTGGGAAAGTGAAGAAACGGCATCTGATCTAGAAAATTATGGACTAATTGGAGTGGGCAATATTTTTTCATCAGGACTCTGCTGGATGAAAAATGCAGATTTGTCAACACTGAAACTTTCCAAGAATGTCCCATTTCACCAACTTATTTTCACACACAAAACTGAGGAGAAAATCCCTGAAAATTAAAATCTTTTGTTGTAACATTTTCAAAATTAAGGATTCAGTGTTTCTTTACAAAACAACTTTTTGTTTTGAGATGCCTTTCAACTTTCTTTGAAATAAAATTGAAAACATTTTTTTAAATCTCAATTTCAAAATAAAACAGTTCAGTTGGGGATCAAACAGAATATTTCATTTAAGTGGTCAGAAAGGCTTTTTATTCTTTGGAGCTGCTGATGAATCAGAAAAATTCTTTCTTTCCACGACTCTGATATATGCTGTGTTGAAGCTGCTTTGATATTTGATATTTATTACCTTAATCTTATTTGTGCCTTAGCATTACTGGCTATAATGGCTCCATCTTTGCCTGATGTTAGAAGTTTAAATACTGTGGGCCTGAGCAGTGCTGGGATTGAAGCCCACTCGGGGATCATGAATACTGTTGACATAAACCAAGCAATTCTGATGGGACTGCTGACCTGGGAGACAAAAAAGAATAATATCTTGGTCACTGACAGTCACAACACATGGGTGTAAATAGAGGATATAATAACAGTGAATCTTAATTAGAGGACAATCTGAATGTAGGAGAAAAATCAACTCGAAAGAAACGGAGAGGTCTTGTGGCATTCAGATTAACTTTGAATCTATTTAAAATTATATCTGAGAGCTGATGAACAAGGTGTCATGTTTTCAATGACTAATAAAAGTAGTCTTGAGCCAGAACTGATCTGAATTTAGGTATTTGCTTTTAGCAAATAACATATGTTAGTGCTTTGAATACGCTGACTTGTGACTACAGGAAAGCTGCCCGTCATCTGCATTTTATAAATACATCTCTTTTTTTTAATGCAAATACTAGGGAATGTTGGTCTTTGTGTGGCTGGTGTTCAATGCATTAAGAAAAATACTTTTTTTTGGAAAAGAAAAGGAACCTTTTGCCACCAGAAACCCAAAATTATCACATTAGGACCACCCTGGCTGGCTTCTCTGTGGAGTTCTAGCTTCAAGCAAGTAGTATGGATACAGAAAGTTATGTTTAAACTGAGAAGACTATATAGGTTTGCATTGGAGATTTTGTTTCTGTATTTGGCTTTAAAACAGCAGTCATTATCAAAGTAACTGAGTATCATACAGACTTTACTCTTGTTGCTTAGGGAAGTATTATCTCCCATTTTCAGAGAAAAAACAGAGTTTGACTCAAGGAGAGAGAAACTTCCCAAAGTCCAAATGTTAGGAAGGGAACCAAGGTCTTTGGACCTCCAGTGTGCTGTGACAGCCACAAGCCTGTTCTTCCTGGCAAGGCCTGTTGCAGGCATCGGAGCTGGAAATGTGCCCTTTCCTCTTGATTTTCATCTGTGGGCAGGACCCACAGACAGGCAACCCACGAGAGTGACCAGTCATGAAATTCCTACGCAGTTCTAAGTTTGGATCCTGAAGCCGCCCTCGCTAAGCTTCACAATTTCTATTTAAGCATTTATTTCAGGGCTATTTATACTTACACAATGAAATCTGAACACATACCAGCTAAGCCTTTGAACTGTACCCCTTCTTCTTAGTGGTCTAGTAGTCTTTCCATGGTAAATATGTTAGATAGAGCGATCACTGTTATAGTAGGTTCAGCCAATTCCACATGGAAAATACCTTATGTTGAGATATTGAAAAGTGCAACACCTAACTTCAGCAGGACACATTTTTGGAAATGGGCTTTAATTCTAGCTACAAAGACAGCAGGAGCCTGTGTTTCAAGTGGTACGAATGGTGGGGTCAGGTCCTCAAGCCAGAATTTCAAGGTCAGATATCTACATGCTAATTCATACAGGCAGCTGAACAAATGGTCTCAGAGCAAACATCCACAAGGGACATAGAGGATATGAAAGGAGTTTACTCCTACTTGTGTTTGGTTTCACTACTCAGTGAAACCAGTAGTGGTTTCGGGCCATAGCAACCTTCTCTCCATCTCCTTGTCCAGAGATAAGTTTATGCCTGAAGTTCTGCCAGAACACTTTGGTGTGCCAAGGGGGGCTCACAAGAGGCTCAGCTCCTTCTGGAGAAAGGGCCAAATTTTGGATGCATCTTCATCCCACATCTCCACACTGCTCCATCCAAGTGTGGAAACATCCCACATTGCTCTGTCCGTGCATGAGCTTTTAGCACTGCTATAGCGTGCTCAGGTGTTTGCTTCAAGAACGACCAAACACGTCAGGGAAGAATAGCCGGTGGGTCATCTTGGTCACCCTCTGCCAATGCAGGAGCTTTCCCTGATATGTTTTCCCCATAGCATAGGCAGCTCTGATCAGGCGCTCTGGGTGAATGAAGGGAGTCAGATGAAAGAAATCTGATTTGGAAATCTTCTTGAATTCCTTCCTGTTGCTGTGAATACTGCCTGTTTCAAGTTATCTGGTAAATACTTGTGTCATCATGTCTAATGACCTGCCTGAAGAAAAGGAAGACATATAAAATGGAGCTGCATTCAGGGGTAGGTGGTCGTGCCCTGTCCCTCCAATTTCCTCGCAGGCAAACTGCGATGGCTCTCCTTTGTAAAGAAGCTCTGAAACTTCGCATTCAAAATCTGCTGTTTTCCTTACAGTATTGTTTATACAATGGTCATCTAGAAATGGTCTAAAGCTTTACTTGTACCCCCAAAAAATAACCCAGGCTTTATTTTAATATGTGTCTTTCAATCAAGAAAGCAACAAGTACCATTAGCAGAAAAGCAATTTAGTTAGGTGGTAGCTGTTTGAAAACAAAGTTCTGCTCTGAATTTTTCCTGGACAAAACCAGATCATACAAATAGGAGTCTGTACACCTGGCACAGCTTTCCCATGTAGCGCCTTCAATGTCCTTACAGAGGATACAGCTACTAGTCCCTTTCACAGCACTAGACATTGAGACACAAAGGGACTTGACAAGCTGACAATGAATCCCAGTTCTTCTGCAAGTCAGGCCACCGAGCGATCTGCCGTCTTTCTCTGCCTCACCTGCAACAGTGGGGAAGGTGAGGAAATAGTCATTTTCCTTCTATCGCATCCCAGAGTTAAGTTCTGCTCACTCTGATCTCTGGACATTAAGACTCATTCATGTTCATGTGGAGTCACTGCTTATCTTCTGCAGGGCTGCGTGGCCCGTGGTCCTTTTGGAACAGCCTGCTTGCACTGTGGCTTTGTTACCTTTTTAATTTTTTTTTAAATCTGTCTCTCTTTTCTTTTTCCTTTCATATTTTGCAGCAATAATTGAGCCCCTTTGGTTTGTCTCTGAGGAGGGGAAACTCAATGACTGATAATTACCTTGCATGCCATTTAATGAAATTGAAGGAGCACAGTAACATCCATAATCTAACTCTTCTAGCTTGTTAAGCCCTAGTTCTGCGTATTTCCAAGTGTTAATATTCAGACATAAATGGAAAAAGGTTAAAAGGATTCAGTGAATTTGCAACAAACATGCCCTTTGTATATATGAATTCTGAGTCGTCTCTACTGGACATGGTGTATTGGTTAATCTCGCAATGAATACCAAAATTACCTCCTTGTTAGCAGGACTTGTCATTGCTGTTATTACTGAAGTCCAGTGGAAAGGGCATTGACGTAGGTGCTAAGAGACTTAGTTTCTCATCACATCACTGCTACTGTCCTGCCATTTGTCCTAGGACAAATTCCTGCATCAATTTATTCCTCTGTTTCCTTTCCCACCTCGTGCTGTCTTGTGTATCTAGAAGGGAAGCTCTTTTGCACAAAAAACTCCTTATATACTCAGTGTCAGGTACAAGGGAGCCTAATCTCAGCTGATGTCTTAATGAAGTAGCAACAAATGCCAACCGGCTAAATGTTGAATGAAAAGAAGTTCCATCCAAAATTAATGAACATACTCAAAACTGAGCATACTCTGTATGAAGTCTAAACCAGCTTTATCAACTAGTTTCAGCAGTCTTGGGTTATCTGGTGCAGGAGATGGCACATTCTGCAGCAACTTCCTCTACATTTTAACTATGGAGGCCTTTCATAAATAAGCAGTGAACAAAACCCAACACAGCTGATGCCATGCCTTTTCAGTTTTACCTTCCTTCCAGTCACCCTGCTTTTATCCTGTCACTTTCCATGCACAGCAGTTTTTTGCACTGAAAATGAAAAATGAAAACTCAAAGGGAGAAGTTATCATGGGGGAAGACTGAGAGGTGATCAGAGGTTACCTGGAGTGAAGGTATATGAGTGCTGCAGCTGTATTGAGACAGAGAGTGATCAACAAGAAAAGAAAAAAAAGTGGGCAGCAGAGGAGAAGAGAGGCAGCACTTTATTTATTAAGTACCATCTATCTTTAAGGCATAAGGCAGAAATTCCTAACCAAGCAATTCATAGTTTAAGTGTTAAATTGTACCTTTAAGTGGAAAAAGGCCACACTGAGGCCAAGAAACCACTTACTGATATTTCTCAGAACATTTTGCAGTGGTGCTGGGGTCTGCCTTCCTCCCACCACTCCGGTGGAAAAGGAGGGTGTCTCCATAAATCACATCTCCCTTAGAGGCCAGTGTCACCCACATGGATATCCTCTGCTCCCTCTATGTCTGCTGCTTCACCACCAGAGCTGTGTCTTTGCAGTACTCCACGCTCTCACGAAAGAGTCAACAGCAAGAGAAATGTGGCGGGGCAAGACACTGCCAACCTAGCAAAGGAGTGAAACCATAAAACCATTTCCCCCTCATGAAAAGGACCACAGCTGGTGGGTAGCAGATAATGCGAGCATAAGGACTATTACGGAGTTCCCATCATCCATAGCTAAGCTGTCCTCTCTCCGGCTGGATCTGTTACGTTGGCATACACCTTTTCATCCGAAGATACCCACTGTTTTCTGCAATGTTGATGCTTGGTGATTGCTACTTTTGGTTGTTTGGGGTTTTTTTCACACTTACGTGCCTGTAGCTGATGAGGTTTTGTGACTTCTGGCTGGACCTCAAGTATCTATGGCAAATTACAACATGCACCTGTCTTGGCTAATGCAGGGCAATGGCCTTCAGATCATTTGAACCCTTTGTGATCCCATTCTAGCACACCTGGATACCTAAGGGTTTCTCTGAAGTGCAACAACTTATGTGGTGGGACAAAAGTGTAAGAAAGACCTTGTATTCCTGCCCTAAGGCCTGATTCACCTCATGCAGATACAGCTTTACCGCAGAGGACTGAATTACACACTGCAGGTATCAAGCTACTCTCTACTAATACCTTGACATCTACAAAAACAGAAACAACAACAAACAGGGAAAGAGTTATGAGTAACCCTCTCACTAAGGATGTGGAGTGGAAACGTGACATGTAAAACCCTCCTGAAGCATTCCCGATGTCATTCTTGAGTGTGGAGCCTCTGTGAGGCACACAACCTTAGCCTCTCCCTCTCTCCCTCCTCAGCACCTTTGCATGCTCTTTGGTATTTTGCCTGTGCTGGTAATGAAAAACTGCCTTTTGTCATCATCTAAAAAGCACTATCGTGCGTTGGAGACAGAGGGAGAAAAATAAAACACGACCCCATAAACTGAGAAAGCTGCAGAAAGGTAGTGAGCCCTCCCAATGGAGCTTTTGGAAGCCTGTTCTCCCACCACAGAAAGCAGATAAAATCTAGCTTAGGACAATCATATTTGGCCTAATATGACCCCTACATTTAGAGTAAGATTCAGAAAGAAATATGTGGCCTTGCAAGCACAGAAAGGTATTAAGGCATGCACCCTAGAAATGGTCATTAAGCTAAAAGTCTGCTGATTGGAGGTGTTTGTTTTCTCTACCCATATTTTTCATACCAGGAAATGTAAGACTTTTTGTTGCCTTTTCAGAAAATACCAAGGTTATAATGTCTACCATGCCAGAGTATGAAACAAAAAGAAAATAAGAATTCGCTTCTGGTTTACAGCTGTTGTCCCAATAGTTGTATATGCACCAATAAAGTATTACAATGGCCCAGAGAGACTCATTTGCCAAGCCACAAGCACATCATGCTCCAGAAATAAAAAAGGGCCAAAAGAAGGAAAGTCAGTCCTGTTGGAACTATGTTAAAAAAACCTCCTTAGCTTGGTTTGAAACCACGTACACTACTGCCAATCTTGCGATACCATAAAACGCTACTCTTCCACCCCCAAACCGTGAAATTAAATATATATGCACTAGGTATTTTTATTCGTCTTCTACAAGCCCCAAAGGTTCAAATGTACAATCTTCTCCCTGCCATCACGAGGGCCTAGCGCATTTCTTTTTAAACAAAAGCTGAGATTATCATGTAATTAAGTGGCTCTAGGCACTGAGCCTTAAAAAAATACCCTTTAGAGGATCACTTTCAGACGATGAAAGATGGTAATGCTGTAGCGAGAGAGCCGACAGAGAAAAGTGTGGCAAGCAGATCTGTGTGAAGTCTACGGTGAGAGTGGCTGAGCAGGGCCGGTGACAGTCTGGGCTAACCCACGGCAAGCAGGGTCCGTCCCAGGAGCCCGGCGAAGAGACCAGCAAATACACAAGCCTCCAGCCTTGGCGTTTGGCTGCAGCTCTGCTGCGTTTGATCTGCAATTCCTCCGGGAAATCCCACTGAGATTTTTGGCCAGAGCTTTGGAACAACTGGAGAGGAAACTTCATCGAGCCCTCCGCCTGTTTGGAGAGCACTTTATAAGTTTATGCTATGCTGACTGAACACTTCTGCAGTGCAAACACCAGCCGTTAGACTTCTAGCTTATATGCACGGCAGTCAGGGTTTGCAGAAGGGCTGCCAGTAAAAGACAGCCCGGTGAGCTGGGGTGCAAGGCGGCTCTTCTTGGCACGAGCTTTTGCGGATCTTATTCTTTCGCTCTGCAGCTGCGAGTTGCGGTAGTTCCCCAATGGGTAGATGGAATCTGTTGTTTTCTCTCAAGAGAGTTACTAATCTTTTCAGCTACATAAATACACTTCTATTATTGTCTGAGTAAATTGCCTTAGAAAACTGTTTCTTCAGGAAAGAAAGCTGAAATTTCTTAAAAGGAAAATGTCAGTATATTTTTCATAATTATTCCAGTACTTTTTTCTACCATTGTTTATGGTAAAATCTCAATAGTTAGGAACTAGCACATAAACTGACATTATCATACCTGCTTAAGAATCTGAGCTTACCCAATCCCAAATAAAAAGTGAGACTCATGCATCTCAATCTCCCTTGCTCCTCTGCAAATCTCACCTAGATTTCTTCCCGAATTATTGCCTGCCTACATTCATTTGTTATTACAACATTTCCTTTGGATGGCGAAGAGCTCTGAAAAGAAACAGATTATACAACCCCACCGTCAGCATCGCACTTCAGTGCTCGCATCCAGCCCTTCCCAGAAAGATTGCAGTTCAGCAAGCTATTTATCCAAATGCTTAATTCTGCACGCAGCAGTCTGCACTCACTCTGCCCCCTCCAGCATTAAGATGAGGGGTTTGCTCCGCGAGTTGGAGAAGCGAGGCAGTGTTTAACAGGTCTGGATATCGAGCGGTCTGAACCCCCTGAAAATGAGGGCAGAAGCCAGAAGAGGGATCTGCTCTATTTTATACACAGCATTAGGTGTTTGTAATGATATTACTGGAATTAATAATTCTTTCAGTACTTAAAACTAGACAGACTTTTGAATCATTTCTTCCGTAAAAAGAAAAGAAACTGTGCAACAGGCACTATCGAGATGTAATTTCCAAACCAATCTGCTCTGTGATTTCACCAGGAGGTCTGTAAGTGGAACACAGGCAAGTCCAGAGGAGATTTTTTGAGACGCCTATGGATGTTTGTCAAATCTGCCTTTATACTATAATAAAAGATTTGGTCAGAAAAGAACTCATGCCTCAGCAGAGTGCACTGGAGAAACTGTAGGCAAATCTGTACCTTATTCATATTATTCATTTTAGTATCTGGACTTACACCTGAGGGGCATTTAATGAATACAGTGAACAGATGCAGTTTGGCTCTATTCTTGACAGGTACATCTATTTGTTATAGGAAAGCTAACAACATCCCAACAGTGATTCGCATGGAAAATTCCTACCTCGAGCTGCAGTTATTAAAATCATAAAAGTGGAAGAGACTGTAGTATTTTTTTAGTCTGGTCCTGAAATTACCTGCCCAAACAGCGATTTTACATACCAGATCCCATTTACATCCACAGGGCCAGAAACTCATGCGCAATTCCTGAGAAGCTTATATATTTGCCAAATTACACCTGGATATGAACATTTTGCACTGTCTGTGGGCCTACTTGTGCTGTGGCCCTGAAGATTTTGTCACAAGTGTTGGGATAGTTTCCCCTGTCAAAATCCCGGCTCCTGGCAGAAGCAGTCTGGCAGAACATTAGCTTTCCTTTGTTTATTTTCTGAAGCCTCAAATCTTCTTGGTTATAGAGCAAAGCTCAGCCATATAATCTTCTAGGGGCTTAAAAATCAGAACGCAGATAAAATAAAGTCCCTGCTTCCTAGATCTAAAAATCTCCTGATTTTTAAGCCAAGCTCATTATTCCAGGGATCTCAGCACTGTTTTTTAAATAACTGGGACTGCAATACCAATTGAGGGGTTCCCAGCACATCAGCAGCACGTCTCTCCTGGCTTCCAGTGGTAGCAGGTCTGGCCTGATGTCAGTGATTTATTCATCACAGAGTTTGTCAAAAATACGTCTCAGCTGCCAGCGTTAGCAAGAGGCAAGGGGGACGAGAAGCAGGTGTTATGTTTTAAGAGAGAGGACTGTGCCTATTTACTTTATAATCTAATGGTTTTACTTTATAGTTTTAAATTTCACATAAAGCTGTCGCAAAGCCATTTAGTAAATAACAGAGGGAGCAGCGGCGCTCGGGCAGACAGCAGCTGCTATCGCAACGGCAGCTTCTGACTAGAGGCTACTGTGCAGAGCCCTGCTTTTCCGCAGCTACGGGGACCTGTCAGCTTCCGATCCGCGGCATGAGGAAACCACTATTGCCCTGCTGAACTAATAAAAGGAAAATGTTAAACAAGAAAGACCATGTTTGCATTCCCCACGCGGCGTTTCCTTGCGGTAAAAGGTGTCTGGGAGGGCCGGGGGTGTCTGAGCCTCGGCAGTCCCGCGCACACTTGCACGCACACCCCAGGCTTCTCCGCGGGCTTTGCTGGGCACCCTGAGTGCAGCTGGAGGAGCCTGACACCTTTTCACTGCAAATGCTGCACCCCAGCGCTCCGCAGCCTCCGGCAGCTGCTGACCCAGCACGTCCGTGGGAGCTTTCCCCCCACCAGAAACGTGGGGTTAGCGGGGGGGGGACACAGTTTCCCAGCTGGTACAACCCCCAGACAGACATCAGGGCAGAGGCGTTGCAAGGGGATCGTGACCCTCTCATGCTCCTTCTGTATGGTCTCAGCACTTTGTGGGTGTTCCCTCCGGCTCCCAAAAGGAAAAGAAAACTTCTGCCGTGATCATGAGGACTTCTTCCTCCTGGGCCAATTATTGCACCTTTTTAGTCAGGGTTTAAGACAGCAAAGTGACTCCAAGGTGCGCAGTGCCGCGAGAGGAGGGGGCCCCGGTCCCCTCCATGGGAAGGGCACGGGGCGCAGGACCAGCAAAAGCGGTGCAAGATTGAGCCCTCCTGACTTTCTTCCAAAAAAAATACTTGCAGAGAAACCTGGAATTATATATAAGTAAAGTTGCCTTTTGATATTACCACGTAATTTCCACTTCTGGCAAAGAGATTTTTGCCCAGGCTAATTTGGAGACATTTCCCTTCACCACATTGGCACCGCCGTGTCATTTTTGATAGAAGTCTCATTCATCGGGAGAGTCGGGGCAACCCGCTCGCCTTTCGCTCCTGCAAACAGGGCTGTTTGTTGAGTCTCTTGAAAGACTGTGCGAACAGATAAACATGCTACACATGAAGTACATTAGGTGGAGGTGAAATACAGATGATTATATTTAAGGGCTTACAATAGTCGTTAAGAGCTTCTAACCACAGGCCCTGGCAGGGCTAGTCCTCGGCTTGCAGTGCATGTCTTGGCTACATCCTCAACCGACTTTCTGTTTCTCCCCCTTGAAACAGGGCCAATCTTGTCAGTCTGGTGGCAATGAAAAAAAAAAAAAAAAAGAAAAAAATCAACTCTGTTAATAGGATTATAAGATTTGGGGAATATAATGTTGCTGCAGATCATTTATTTTGAAAGCTGATTTCATTTTAGTGAAAACAAGCTCAGCCCTGCACACTGGGGGTTTGCAGCCATTATGCCAAACACAATCATTGCTGGTTTGTAAGATGTGATTGCTTTTTAATGTGGAAATTTCACAAGGTTACAAAAGAGGAAAAAATTAAACTCCTTTCTTATAACAAAGTCACTCTGGGATATGCGCTACAATGCCCTGACAATGTCCAGATACTCTGACCGCATTACACATCAGAAAGGTGGAAGAGTGTGATTTACACCATTTCGCAATTGGGGTTTTTTCACGCAGCTGAAAAAGCCAAAGAGTTTTGAGCAAAAATAAAAACAGTGCTTTGTAAAATGCATTTGGAATTGCACAAACACAGCCCAGGGGTCAAGGAAGTAGAGGGCGGATGAGAAAAGAGTCCGGAGGGATAAAGAGGGGATAACGTGATCTCCCCTTCCATGCCTGATAGCTCTGGGCCCACTGTAGCAGCCCATTTGGCGTATTGAAAACTAAGCTCCTCCTCAGCGCAGCAGACAATCTTTATATTTGTTAGACATCAGAATAAAAAAGGATAATCAGCATCCCTGGCCTTTTCAATAGCAACCTCCCAAAGGGCTTAAATATGTTCTAGAAATAATGGCTAAACCCCATTTTCCTGGGTGTTAGAAGATGTTCTGTCACCATCTCAGAAGAACCATTGTTGTGACAAAAGCCTCATGGCACAGCCCGGACGGGGCTGAGCAGGGAAACAGGCACTAGCAGGAATGTCCCAGTCGGAGGAATTCATCGGGAGGGACCAAAAGGAATGAATTTTTTCAACGTGCTCTTAAAAGAGTGATGCAGGGGGGGAACAAGGCTGCCCCTTTCCGAGGCAGGCAGGGCAGTACGGATTCGCGGGCTCTCTTCTCCTTTGTAGTGAAGATGCTGCTTTTGATCTACAGCGCGGGGAGAGCTCTCCCCAAAGGCAGGGGTGAGGGAGGGGGTAGGTGTAGAGGGAGACACAAAGGATGGAGCTGAAGCGCTGCCTCGTAGCCGGGGATTGAAATGACATGTGCGCCGCGGAACCTTTTTCTTTTCAAAGCAATTTGCTATCATTATATTGCCCGTGCATTTCCAATACATGTCAGCCTGTTCTCTTTTAACTTGGCGGGAGGGGAAGGTGCTTTTATTGCAGGGCTCCTTGCAGAAGCTCGCCAGACATTGCTATTATTACATCTGCCGGGCACAGCACAGATTGATGCATGTTCATTAAAGGAATGGGGGTAGAGTAAAGCAAATTCATTCACTCCCTGCTAGAGAACGCTTGAGAGGGCTTAGAGGTTTTCACATACAGAAATATTCCAAATTTTAAAAGTAGGATGGTATCTATCCCTGTAACTTCAGTTCAGCTTCTGGCTGGGGTTAGCAAAATCATTTAGCTTTGTTTGCCTGGATCCTGTCAGTGGTGAAAATCCAGGAAACTGCTAGAACAACATTTATTAAGGATTTCATAAAGTTGTAAATGACAAGATTTCCATTAACTATTTCTATTAGGATTCGTCTTCTGCTTTAACTCACGTGCTTCCCTAACTGTTGGCGGACAGTGTGTGGCTATATATCTGCAGGTGTGGGAGGAGAGGTGGGGCAAGGTTTGAAACAAATAATCAGATTTCACTTCTTCAACCAGCTGTCCTTTCATTCACATGCCAAGGGACGGAGCTGATAATCGCTCCGTGTGGCACCGTGCCTGGGCTGATACACTGAGGCTTAACACTGATAGGCAGCACACAGAGGTTAATTTAGTCTCTGTTTC